>NC_086445.1:12204327-12216827 GCF_028390025.1 Pseudophryne corroboree | reverse complement strand
TGCAATTACTGTTACATGTTTAATGAATTATCATTCCAGAGTTATTACTATTGCTTAAGAATGTATATATAATGAATGTGGTGAAAATATAACTGTATACCCTTTTGTTAGTTGCTTAATTACAGGTAGCTAAATTGAACAGATTGTTACTAGCTTGCATTGGAGGTAACTGCAGGAGAGTATTTTGGAAACCACTAATTAGGAGCTCAGTTGGTATTAGTAATTCAGTTAGCTTTAGGCGTCTGTCCCGTTTGGAAGCTAAGCAGTAAGGGCTTTGGTTTATTCCTGGATGGGAGACCTCCTGAGAATCTTTATGTAGCTCCCTATATGAGTTCTTTGAGAGTCACATTCCTATGTCTGTATTTTGATGCCTGTGGCTCCTGCACTGCTATTACATTGAGTGCGAAGTCCAGGCAGCAGCCGAGTACCTACGAACAAATGAGTGTTCCGGGAATGGGGGTTGTTATTGTTGAAGGCACTGTGTCTAGGTTTTGACAGTGCAGGGGTTTATCAGATATCATAACATTTGATAAAGGTGAGGAATGGGTTTAGTGGAAGGTGGGGTGGTCTCTGACCAGGTCACCGCTGGGCCACCCCCCAACCGGCCCAGACCTGGGTAAGTAGACACCTGGCTCCACAGCCTGCAGCACCTCCCAGCCACCCGCAGATCAGGTAAATGCTATGATAGCGGAACCACAGGATAGTCCTTCAAAACCAAGAATCTGCCATGACAAAATGGCTGGATGGCTGGGAGAAATGGTGTTAGGCAACTTAGATTTGCCTAATGGTAACACCGACCCTCATCACAGTGTTTAATATCTTTCCCAATATTGTCATTTGAATCCGCAATCAGGTTTAGCAGTTATGAGGGAAATATGCTGCATTCTCCCTTGCAGGGCTGTAACTAGGGGGGAAGCGTTAGCTTCCTGACGGACGGGATCCCAGCGGTCAATATACCGATGCCGGAATCCCAAAGGATGCCATAATCCCGGCATCTACACACCGACGCCGCTAGGGATACCGGTGTCGTAACACAGAGAGCCGGCATCCTGTTCGTCCTGACAGCGGGACGCACTGGCATCCTGAAGCAGGGAGAAGGGGGGTGGGGAGGGGGTGGGGTGGAGAGGTTAGGTTTAGACAGGAGAAGGGGGGTTAGGGTGCAGGGCCGGGAAGGTTAGGGTTAGGGACCGGGCAGAAAAGGTTAGGCACATAGTTGAGGAGGTTAGGTTTAGGCACGAAGCGGGGAAGGTTGGGTTTAGCCAGCCACAAGGGAGGGTTAGGCACCACCGGGGAGAGTTAGGCCCCACCGGGGAGGGTTAGGTTTAGGCACCCATAAGGGAGGGTTAGGGGACTTTAGAGGGGGCTGTCGGGATTCTGATGGACAGGATGCCGCAATCGGTATTAAGACATCTGGCAACCCGTCCATCGGGAAATCATACTGAACCCAACTAGGGTTGTGCAGACAATGCTTGGCACACTGCGCATATGCCCTGTGGGCAGAGAACTGGTCACATCCACCCTCAATCACCTATGTACTATGCATCACCACAGGTGCACTGCTACATACATTACATGTGCTCTGCCCCCTCTCATCTCCCACATCTCCCGCAGTATCTCTTGGGACTCTCTCCCAGCCCATTTCCACAGTGACCTGCGCCGAGGAGCTGTGGTATTTGGGCAGGCAGCAAAACTGTAGAGGGCAGGCCAACAGGCCAACAGCTAGTGAAGGAGCACTGATTATTTAGTGCTATATGTGCTATGTGGGCGTAATGTGTAAGGGGCATTGCTGTGCAGGCGTAATGAGTAAGAGGCATTTCTGTTTGGGCATAATGTGTAAGAGGCATTGTGGTGTGGGTGGAATGTGTAAGGGGCATTGTGTGGGCAGAATGTGTAGGGGGCATTGCTGTGTGGGTGTGATGTATAAGGGGCATTGCTGTGTGGGCAGAATGTGTAAGGGGCATTGCTGTGTGGGTGTAATGTATAAGGGGCATTGCTGTGTGGGCGGAATGTGCGAAGGGCATTGCTGTGTGGGTGTAATGTGTAAGGGGCATTGCTGTGCGGGTGTAATGTGTAAGGGGCATTGCTGTGCGGGTGTAATGTGTAATGGGCATTGCTGTGTGGGCGTAATGTGTAAGAGACATTGCTGTGTGGGCGGAATGTGTAAGGAGCATTGCTGCGTGGGTGTAATGGGCATGGCTGTGTGGACGTAATGTGTAAGGGGCATTGCTGTGTTGGCGTAATGTGTAAGGGGCATTGCTGTGTGCACGTAATGTGTAAGGGACATGGCTGTGTGCGCGTAATGTGTAAGGGGAATTGCTGTGTAGGCGTAATGTATAAGGGGCATTGCTGTGTGATCATAATGTGTAAGGGGCATTGCTGTGTGGGCGTAATGTGTAAGGGGCATTACTGTGTGGGCGTAATGTGTAAGGGACATGGATGTGTGGGCGTAATGTGTAAGGTGCATTGCTGTGTGGGTGTAATGTGTAAGGGGCATTGCTGTGTGGGCGTAATGTGTAAGGGGCATTACTGTGTGGGCGTAATATGTAAGGGGCATTGCTGTGTGGGCGTAATGTGTAAGGGGCATGGCTGTGTGGGCATAATGTGTAAGGGGCATTGCTGTGTGGGCGTAATGTGTATGGGGCATTGCTGTGTGGGCGTAATGTGTAAGAGGTATTGCTGTGTGGGTGTAATGTTTAAGGGCCATAGCCATGTGGGCGTAATGTGGAAGGGCCATGGCTGTGTGGACGTACTGTGTAAGGGACATTGCTGTGTGGGCGTAATGTGTAAGGGACATTGCTGTCTGTGTGTAATGTGTAAGGGGCATTGCTGTTTGGGACTGTTGTTTAAGGTGCATTGCTGTGGGAATAATGTGCAAGGGGCATTGCTGTGTGGGTGTAATGTGTAAGGCCCATTGCTGTGTGGATGTAATGTGTAAGGGGCATTGCTGTGTGGGCATAATGTGTAAGGGCTATTGCTGTGTGGGTGTAATGTGTAAGGGGCAATGCTGTTTGGGACTATTGTTTAAGGGGCATTACTGTGTGGGCGTAATGTATAAGGGACATGGCTGTGTGGGTGTAATGTGTAAATGGCATGGTTGTGTGGGTGTAATGTGTAAGGAGCATTGCTGTGTGGGAGTAATGTGTAAGGGGCTTAGCTGTGTGGATGTAATGTGTAAGAGGCATTGCTGTGTGGGTGTAATGTGTAAGGACCATTGCTGTATGGGCATAATGTGTAAGGGGCATTGTTGTGTGGGTGTAATGTGTAAGGGGCATTGCTGTGTTTGTAATATGTAAGGGGCATGGCTGTGTGGATGTAATGTTTAAGAGGCATTGCTGTGTGGGTGTAATGTGTAAGGGCCATTGCTGTGTGGGTGTAATGTGTCAGGGGCATTGCTGTGTGGGCGGAATGTGTAAGGGATATTGCTGTGTGGGCGTAATTTGTTAGGGGCAATGCTGTTTGGGACTATTGTTTAAGGGGCATTGCTGTGTGGGCGTAATGTGTAAGGGATATTGCTGTGTGGGTGTAATGTATAAAGGGCATAGCTGTGTGGATGTAATGTGTAAGAGGCATTGCTGTGTGGGTGTAATGTGTAAGGGCCATTGCTGTGTGGGTGTAATGTGTAAGGGGCATTGCTGTGTGGGCATAATGTGTAAGGTGCATTGCCGTATGGGCGTAATGTGTAAGGGGCAATGCTGTTTGGGACTTTTGTTTAAGGGTAATTGCTGTGTGGGTGTAATGGTAAGGGGCATTGCTGTATGGGCGTAATGTATAAGGGACATGGCTTTGTGGGTGTAATGTGTAAGGGACATTGCTGTGTGGGTATAATGTATAAGGGGCATAGCTGTGTTGATGTAATGTGTAAGAGGCATTGCTGTGTGGGTGTAATGTGTAAGGGCTATTGCTGTGGGTGTAATGTGTAAGGGGCATTGCTGTGTGGGCATAATGTGTAAGGCGCATTCCCATGTGGGCGTAATGTGTAAGGGGCAATGCTGTTTGGGACTTTTGTTTAAGGGTAATTGCTGTGTGAGTGTAATGTGTAAGGGGCATTGCTGTATGGGCGTAATGTATAAGGGACATGGCTTTGTGGGTGTAATGTGTAAGGGACATTGGTGTGTGGATGTAAGGTGTAAGGGGCATTGCTGTTTGGGACTATTGTTTAAGGTGCATTGCTGTGTGGGTGTAATGTGTAAGGGACATTGCTGTGTGGGTGTAATATGTAAGGTGCATTGCTGTGTGGGCGTAATGTGTAAGGGGCATTGCTGTGTGGGCTTAATATGTAAGGGCATTGCTGTGTGGGCATAATGTGTAAGGGGCATTGCTGTGTGGGCTTAATATGTAAGGGGCATTGCTGTTTGGTACTATTGTTTACGGGGCATGGCTGTGTTGCCATAATGTGTAAGGGGCATTGCTGTGTGGGTGTAATGTTTAAGGGTCACTACTATGTGGGCATAATGTGTATAAGGCACTATTACTGTGTGGACATAATGGGTAAGGGTCATTGTAGTGTGGGCATAATGTGGTAAGGGGCACTACTACTGTGTGGGCATAATGTGGTAAGGGTCACTACTACTCTGTGGGAATAATGTGTAAGGTGCATTGCTGCGTGGGCATAATGTGTAAGGGACACTAGTGTGTGGGTGTAATGTGTGAGGGGCATTGCTGTATGGTGTAATGTGACACTGCAGCATACTCTGAACTGTGGGTACTATTGTGTGGCCACACCCTTTCTGCATGAGAACACTCCCTTTTCCGGTAGGGGGAGGGGCACCAATGAACTTTCTGGCAGAGGGCACCAAAGTCTTTAGTTTTGGCACTGCTCAATTATATAAGTGTGCTATGATATTTCCATTAGGCAGTTGCAAACCATAATCTGGTGCAAGCTTCAAAGGAATCTGCTATAACTGCACACTCCTGGACTAACAAACAATCCCAGAACAGTGTATGACTTGTATTGGCGGAACCTATGGTGGTAGGTATCAGCAGTTTGTGATGGCGGTCAGTCCATATGAGGAATAGCTTAATCAGGGACTGGTTTATTTACCAGCTACAGGATGAGGCAAAAAAAAAAAAATTCCCAGATTTTAAAAGTTAACAAAAAAGTCATGGTAAATGTTAGTACATACTCTAAAAGTGCATGGGATACAGTTTATTTTCAAGTGGTTTTAAATATATCATCCAGGTGGTGGCCTCCATTTGTGATACAGATTTGGGATGAAATTTACTAAAGGTCGATTTTGGCTGATTTGTCTTTTTTTATTTCTTTTGAGAAAAAGCTGCAATATTGCTAAGCACGAATTTACTAAGGATCAATTTACATGGAAGTCACATGTCAAATACGACTTTGCACTCCAATTGGTGACAAATCACCATCGGTACAAACATCTTAAAAAAAAACATTGGTATCAATGGAAACCGCACATTTACTGTACTAAGAATCGTCTTTGCAAATACGCACAAATTCACACAAAAACGCATCAAAATAGCACTTCAATGCACCACTTCCAAAAAGCAACATACAGTATGTAAACCATTATAATTATGCCTAAGACAATCTGGATGCTAATAAAAGACACCAAATTACTTGCAGCCTCACTTTCTGCTCTCAGCCATGGCAGAGGCAGGTTTTGGTGTAGCCTGGATCCAGGCAGTGATGTCATGTGGGCTGCGCCAGCTGACTGAAAGGGCCCGGGACCAAGAAACAGTACAGAGGAACCAGCAGGTAGAGGTGCCATAGAGCCTACGTAGGCCTAGGTTCTTACCTGGGTGGGTGAACCTTAATGCACTCTCTGATGATGAGGTCATGCAGATGTTCTGCCTCAATCTCACCAAATTAATGCACCTGTATGACCTTGTCAAAACTCAACTTGAGCCAGACACTGCAATGTCACGAGCCTTATCAGGCCTACACAAACTGTGGCTGTTCTCCACTTATATGCTACTGGGAGCTTTCAGTCAGTGATAGGAAAACACACACACACAAAACACACACACACACACACACACACACACACACACACACACACACACACACACATATAAAATTATTTATTGGCGTATTCCCTTTTCCTTGGAGACATAATTATCAAGTTTGTTAGCTGCTCAGAAACAGTTCAGTTCAAATAGTCTATCCCTGGCTGGGAGCACATGTGTTCCTTAATCACTGCCACACCTATTCCACCAATGTGCAGGTTGTGATGCAAACCAAAGAATTGTGAGCATTGTGGTCAGTCAGTTTTCGCTGTATGCTACGTTTAAGGTGGGACAAATACCGGAAGGATGGCTGATTGGTAAGTACACATTACTCTGGTTACTTCCTCAGTGCACACCTAAAAATGTCATTATTTGGCCAAGTTACATGGTACTTGGGGTATGGATGTTTCACCTGGCTTCTGAATCCATTGTTGCTTCCCGATTGTCCTCCAAAGTGCAAGTACAATATATTGATGCACATAAGTCCACTTGATCTGTGATAGAACGTATATTTGTACTATTAAAATCTAGGTTCCATTGTCTTGATACTGTAGATCAGTAGGGACTATGTTTTATAGTATTGATAAGCAGGGCCGGATTAACAATGGGGCTGATGGAGCTGCAGCTCCAAGCCCACCTTCAAAATAGGCCCACAGCAACTGCATACTGCTGTGCTGCTGTAAACAGGAAAAAAAATTCCTGCTACAGCAGATTGCCAGTGACGCTGCGGTGTGGTGACCACAGCTGCAGAGCAGAGCCACCCCGCCAGCACCTCGCTGCAGGACAAGACGATCAAGCCAGCGGCACTAGGACCCAGCGCTGCTGCTGACGGCATCTCCGCAGTGGGGATGAGTGGTAGGGGACAGGGCAGGCCTTTACATAACACAGCGTACGCGACGGGCAGCCTGGACCACGACCCCAGCCTACCATGAAGCCCTTGCTGAAATTCCTGCTCTGGCGGCTCCCGCGCTGTTCTTTTCTCAGCCGCGGCTCCATCTAGATGCCAGACGGGCCGTCCGCGGCTGTGCCGTGATTGGAGGCCGTGGAAGGCCGGGTGTCCCCCTCACACTGCCCGGTGCAAGTAGGTCAGAAACCCCGGAGTCCCCTCTTATACCATTACTGGTGCCGCAAGTGACAGGTACTCAGTGCCAGATTAAGGTCCTCATGGGCCTGGAGCTGAAATTTATGAAGGGCCTATTGTGTGCCGCCGCAAAGGGTGTGGCCAGCATGGTGGGGGTGTGGCTACTGGTATGGGTGTGTGGCCAGTGCTGTGTGTGTGTGTGCGCGAGTTTGAAACATTTTTAAACAGTTTTTAACTATCTGTCTATAAAAATAGTGCACTCACATACTGAGTGTTATAACGTGTATAAGGGGGTGGTCTTCAGTATGCCGAATGTTGGGATCCGGGCGCACAGTATACCGGCGCCGGGATCCCGACACCTGGAATACCGACAGCTATTCTCCCTCGTGGGGGTCCATGACCCCCCTGGAGGGAGAATAAATAGCGTGGTGCGCGCTACGTGCCCGCAGCGTGGTGAGCGCAGCGAGCCCGCAAGGGGCTACTTTGCGCTCGCCACACTGTCGGTATGCCAGCGGTCAGGCTCCCTGCGCCGGTATGCTGGTCGCCGGGAGCCCGGACGCCGGCATACCATACTACACCCGTATAAGGAGTACTACAGTGAGTCGCAACGTGTATAAGGCACTCTACTGTGTGGCGTTGTGTATAATGAGCACTACTGTGTGTGGCGTTACATGTATAAGGCATACTACTGTGTGACATTATGTGTATAAGGAGCGCTGCTGTGTGACATTACGTATATAAGAAGCACTGCTGTGTGGCAGGACATGTGTAAGGAGCGCTGCTGTGTGACATTACGTGTATAAGAAGTGCTGCTGTGTGGGATTACATGTATAAGGAGCACTGCTGTGTGACATTACGTGTATAAGAAGTGCTGCTGTGTGGGATTACATGTATAAGGAGCACTGCTGTGTGACATTATGTGTATAAGGAGCGCTGCTATGTGGTGTTACGTATATAAGAAGCACTGCTGTGTGGCAGGACATGTGTAAGGAGCGCTGCTGTGTGACATTACGTGTATAAGAAGTGCTGCTGTGTGGGATTACATGTATAAGGAGCACTGCTGTGTGACATTACGTGTATAAGGAGCGCTGCTGTGTGGTGTTACGTATATAAGAAGCACTGCTGTGTGGCAGGACATGTGTAAGGAGCGCTGCTGTGTGACATTACATGTATAAGAAGTGCTGCTGTGTGGGATTACATGTATAAGGAGCACTGCTGTGTGGCATTATGTGTATAAGGAGCGCTGCTGTGTGGCATTACGTGTATAAGCAGCACTACTGTGTGGCAGGACATGTGTAAGAAGCGCTGCTGGGTGGTGTTACGTGTATAAGAAGCACTGCTGAGTGGCGGGACATGTGTAAGAAGCATTGTTGTGTGACGTTACGTGTATAAGTAGTGCTGCTGTGTGGGATTACAAGTATAAGGAGCGCTGCTGTGTGGTGTAAGGTTTGTAATTAGCGCTGCTGTATGGTGTAAGGTGGGTAAGGAGCACTACTGTGTGGCGTAAGGTGTTTAAGGTGCACGGCTGTGTGGCGTAACGTGTAAAAAGAGCGCTGGTGTGTGGTGTAAGGTGTATAATGAGTGCTGCTGTGTGGTGTAAGGTGTATAATGAGCGCTGCTGTGTGGTGTAAGGTGTATGAGTGCTGCTGTGTGGTGTAAGGTGTATAAAGAGCGCTGTTGTGTGGCTTAAGGTGTATAATGAGGGCTGTTGTGTGGCTTAAGGTGTATAATGAGGGCTGTTGTGTGGCTTAAGGTGTATAATGAGCGCTGCTGTGTAGTGTAAGGTGTATAATGAGCGCTGCTGTGTAGTGTAAGGTGTATAATGAGGGCTGTTGTGCGGCGTAAGGTGTATAATGAGCGCTGCTGTGTGGTGTAAGGTGTATGAGTGCTGCTGTGTGGTGTAAGGTGTATAAAGAGCGCTGTTGTGTGGCTTAAGGTGTATAATGAGGGCTGTTGTGTGGCTTAAGGTGTATAATGAGGGCTGTTGTGTGGCTTAAGGTGTATAATGAGCGCTGCTGTGTAGTGTAAGGTGTATAATGAGCGCTGCTGTGTAGTGTAAGGTGTATAATGAGGGCTGTTGTGCGGCGTAAGGTGTATAATGAGGGCTGCTGTGTAGTGTAAGGTGTATAATGAGGGCTGCTGTGTAGTGTAAGGTGTATAATGAGCGCTGCTGTGTAGTGTAGGGTGTATAATGAGGGCTGCTGTGTAGTGTAAGGTGTATAATGAGTGCTACTGTGTAGTGTAAGGTGTATAATGAGTGCTGCTGTGTAGTGTAAAGTGTATAATGAGGGCTGCTGTGTAGTGTAAGGTGTATAATGAGGGCTGCTGTGTAGTGTAAGGTGTATAATGAGTGCTGCTGTGTAGTGTAAGGTGTATTAGGAGCGCTGCTGTGTGGTGCCATTTGAGGGTACTATTGTGTGGTGATACCCCTTCTCAGTGAGACCAAACCCCACTTTTTGGGTGGTCCCTATTTTGTATATGGGAGGGGGGGCCCAATGCATATTGATGCGCCTGGGCCCACCACTCTCTAGTTCCGCCACTGGGAGGGAAACAGGTGAAAGAACAGGGTTGGGAGGAAGAATAGTGGCTATATGGGAGGAAGACAGGAGGGAGATATGGGAAGAGCAATGGAAGATGGGAGGAAGACAGGGGGAAGAACAGTCAGGTGTTCTGGTGGCTGGGGGAATCAGACTAGTGATGAGGGAGGAGGGGGATTAGCCTGGTTACAAGGGATGGAAAGAGGATTAGCCTGGTGAGGAGGGGGGGGGGGGGGTAGCCTGGTGACAGGGGGAGGGAGGATTAGTCTGGTAAGGGGGGCGGGGGGGGGGTTAGCCTGCTGATGGGGGGAGGAGGGGGATTAGCCTGGTGATGGGGATGAGGGCAAATTAGTCTGGTTAGGGGGGGGGGGTGGTTAGCCTGGTGATGGGGAGGAGGGGGATTAGCCTGGTGATGGGGGAGGAGGGCAGATTAGTCTGGTTGGGGGGGTTAGCCTGGTGATGGGGAGGAGGGGGATTAGCCTGGTGATGGGAGAGGAGGGCAGATTAGTCTGGTGGGGGAGGGTTTAGCCTGGTGACGGGGAGGAGGGTTATTAGTTTTGTGAGGGGGAGGGTTAGCCTGGTGACAGGGGGAGGAGGGGGATTATTTTTGTGAGGGGGGGTTAGCCTGGTTATAGGGGGGGAGGATTTGCCTGGTGACAGGAGGAGGATTAGACTGGTAAGTGGGGGCAGGTTAGCCTGGTGACAGGGGTAGGAGGGGGGATTAGTCTGGTGAGAGGTGTCGGTTAGCCTGGTGACAGGGGTAGGGGGGGGGTTAGTTTGGTGAGAGGTGTCGGTTATTCTGGTGAGAGGTGTCGGTTAGCCTGGTGACAGGGGTGGGGGGGTGGATTAGTCTGGTGAGGGGGGGTTAGCCTGGTGACAGGGGTGGGGATGGGAGAGTTAGGCCGGTGAGGAGGGGGGGTAGTCTGGTGACAGGGTGAAGGAGGGGGATTAGTCTAGTTTAGGGGGGATTAGCCTGCTCTGGGTAGGGTGGGGGGGGGGATTAGCCTGGTGACAGGGGGAGGAGAGGGGATTAGTCTGGTGAGGGGTGTTGGTTAGCCTGGTGACAGGGTGCGGAGGGTGGATTAGGCTGGTGAGGAGGGGAAGTAGCCTGGTGACAGGGGTAGGAGGGGGGGGGGGTTAGGCCGGTGATGAGGGGTGTAGTCTGGTGACAGGGGAAGGAGGGGGGGTTAGGTGGTGAGGAGGGGGGTAGTCTGGTGACAGGGGAAGGAGGGGGCGTTAGGCTGGTGGGGAGGGGGGTAGTCTGGTGACAGGGGAAGGAGGGGGGTTAGGCTGGTGAGGAGGGGGGTAGTGTGGTGACAGGGGAAGAAGGGGGGGCTAGGCTGATGAGGAGGGGGTAGTCTGGTGACAGGGGAAGGAGGGGGGGTTAGGCTGGTGAGGAGGGGGGTTGTCTGGTGACAGGGGAAGGAGGGGGGGCTAGGCTGATGAGGAGGGGGTAGTCTGGTGACAGGGGAAGGAGGGGGGGTTAGGCTGGTGAGGAGGGGGGTAGTCTGGTGACAGGAGAAGGAGGGGGGGCTAGGATGAGGAGGGGTAGTCTGGTGACAGGGGAAGGAGGGGGGTTAGGCTGGTGAGGAGGGGGTAGTCTGGTGACAGGGAAGGAGGGGGATTAGTCTAGTCTTGGGGAGGGGATTAGCCTGCTCTGGGGAGGGGGGGGGGAATTAGCCTGGTGACAGTGGGAGGAGAAGGGACTAGTCTGGTTGTGGGGGGAGGGGGCACAGGAGGCGCTTTCACTACACACTGCAGAGTTTGGGTTATATATTATATTTTGTTATTACAGTACCTGTCACTTGCGGCACCAGTAATGGTATAAGAGGGGACTCCGGGGTTTCTGACCTACTTGCACCGGGCAGTGTGAGGGGGACACCCGGCCTTCCACGGCCTCCAATCACGGCACAGCCGCGGACGGCCCGTCTGGCATCTAGATGGAGCCGCGGCTGAGAAAAGAACAGCGCGGGAGCCGCCAGAGCAGGAATTTCAGCAAGGGCTTCATGGTAGGCTGGGGTCGTGGTCCAGGCTGCCCCGTCGCGTACGCTGTGTTATGTAAAGGCCTGCCCTGTCCCCTACCACTCATCCCCACTGCGGAGATGCCGTCAGCAGCAGCGCTGGGTCCTAGTGCCGCTGGCTTGATCGTCTTGTCCTGCAGCGAGGTGCTGGCGGGGTGGCTCTGCTCTGCAGCTGTGGTCACCACACCGCAGCGTCACTGGCAATCTGCTGTAGCAGGAATTTTTTTTCCTGTTTACAGCAGCACAGCAGTATGCAGTTGCTGTGGGCCTATTTTGAAGGTGGGCTTGGAGCTGCAGCTCCATCAGCCCCATTGTTAATCCGGCCCTGCAGGTACTGTAATAAACAAAATATAATATATAACCCAAAACTCTGCAGTGTGTAGTGAAAGCGCCTCCTGTGCCCCCTCCCCCACAACCAGACTAGTCCCTTCTCCTCCCACTGTCACCAGGCTAATTCCCCCCCCCCCCTCCCCAGAGCAGGCTAATCCCCTCCCCAAGACTAGACTAATCCCCTCCTTCCCCTGTCACCAGACTACCCCCTCCTCACCAGCCTAACCCCCCTCCTTCCCCTGTCACCAGACTACCCCCTCCTCATTAGCCTAGCCCCCCTCCTTCTCCTGTCACCAGACTACCCCCCTCCTCACCAGCCTAACCCCCCTCCTTCCCCTGTCACCAGACTACCCCCTCCTCATCAGCCTAGCCCCCCCTCCTTCCCCTGTCACCAGACAACCCCCCTCCTCACCAGCCTAACCCCCCCTCCTTCCCCTGTCACCAGACTACCCCCTCCTCATCAGCCTAGCCCCCCCTTCTTCCCCTGTCACCACACTACCCCCCTCCTCACCAGCCTAACCCCCCTCCTTCCCTGTCACCAGACTACCCCCCTCCCCACCA
>NC_086445.1:12067316-12204127 GCF_028390025.1 Pseudophryne corroboree | reverse complement strand
GGGGGTAGTCTGGTGACAGGGGAAGGAGGGGGGGTTAGGCTGGTGAGGAGGGGGGGTAGTCTGGTGACAGGAGAAGGAGGGGGGGCTAGGCTAATGAGGAGGGGGTAGTCTGGTGACAGGGGAAGGAGGGGGGTTAGGCTGGTGAGGAGGGGTAGTCTGGTGACAGGGGAAGGAGGGGGATTAGTCTAGTCTTGGGGAGGGGATTAGCCTGCTCTGGGGAGGGGGGGGGGGAATTAGCCTGGTGACAGTGGGAGGAGAAGGGACTAGTCTGGTTGTGGGGGGAGGGGGCACAGGAGGCGCTTTCACTACACACTGCAGAGTTTTGGGTTATATATTATATTTTGTTTATTACAGTACCTGTCACTTGCGGCACCAGTAATGGTATAAGAGGGGACTCCGGGGTTTCTGACCTACTTGCACCGGGCAGTGTGAGGGGGACACCCGGCCTTCCACGGCCTCCAATCACGGCACAGCCGCGGACGGCCCGTCTGGCATCTAGATGGAGCCGCGGCTGAGAAAAGAACAGCGCGGGAGCCGCCAGAGCAGGAATTTCAGCAAGGGCTTCATGGTAGGCTGGGGTCGTGGTCCAGGCTGCCCGTCGCGTACGCTGTGTTATGTAAAGGCCTGCCCTGTCCCCTACCACTCATCCCCACTGCGGAGATGCCGTCAGCAGCAGCGCTGGGTCCTAGTGCCGCTGGCTTGATCGTCTTGTCCTGCAGCGAGGTGCTGGCGGGGTGGCTCTGCTCTGCAGCTGTGGTCACCACACCGCAGCGTCACTGGCAATCTGCTGTAGCAGGAATTTTTTTTCCTGTTTACAGCAGCACAGCAGTATGCAGTTGCTGTGGGCCTATTTTGAAGGTGGGCTTGGAGCTGCAGCTCCATCAGCCCCATTGTTAATCCGGCCCTGCAGGTACTGTAATAAACAAAATATAATATATAACCCAAAACTCTGCAGTGTGTAGTGAAAGCGCCTCCTGTGCCCCCTCCCCCCCACAACCAGACTAGTCCCTTCTCCTCCCACTGTCACCAGGCTAATTCCCCCCCCCCCCTCCCCAGAGCAGGCTAATCCCCTCCCCAAGACTAGACTAATCCCCCTCCTTCCCCTGTCACCAGACTACCCCCTCCTCACCAGCCTAACCCCCCTCCTTCCCCTGTCACCAGACTACCCCCTCCTCATTAGCCTAGCCCCCCCTCCTTCTCCTGTCACCAGACTACCCCCCTCCTCACCAGCCTAACCCCCCCTCCTTCCCCTGTCACCAGACTACCCCCTCCTCATCAGCCTAGCCCCCCCTCCTTCCCCTGTCACCAGACAACCCCCCTCCTCACCAGCCTAACCCCCCCTCCTTCCCCTGTCACCAGACTACCCCTCCTCATCAGCCTAGCCCCCCCTTCTTCCCCTGTCACCACACTACCCCCCTCCTCACCAGCCTAACCCCCCTCCTTCCCCTGTCACCAGACTACCCCCCTCCCCACCAGCCTAACGCCCCCTCCTTCCCCTGTCACCAGACTACCCCCCTCCTCACCACCTAACCCCCCCTCCTTCCCCTGTCACCAGACTACACCCCTCATCACCGGCCTAACCCCCCCCCCCTCCTACCCCTGTCACCAGGCTACTTCCCCTCCTCACCAGCCTAATCCACCCTCCGCACCCTGTCACCAGGCTAACCAACACCCCTCACCAGACTAATCCCCTCTCCTCCCCCTGTCACCAGGCTAATCCCCCCCCCACCCTACCCAGAGCAGGCTAATCCCCCCTAAACTAGACTAATCCCCCTCCTTCACCCTGTCACCAGACTACCCCCCCTCCTCACCGGCCTAACTCTCCCATCCCCACCCCTGTCACCAGGCTAACCCCCCCTCACCAGACTAATCCACCCCCCCACCCCTGTCACCAGCTAACCGACACCTCTCACCAGAATAACCGACACCTCTCACCAAACTAATCCCCCCCCCCTACCCCTGTCACCAGGCTAACCGACACCTCTCACCAGACTAATCCCCCCTCCTACCCCTGTCACCAGGCTAACCTGCCCCCACTTACCAGTCTAATCCTCCTCCTGTCACCAGGCAAATCCTCCCCCCCTATAACCAGGCTAACCCCCCCTCACAAAAATAATCCCCCTCCTCCCCCTGTCACCAGGCTAACCCTCCCCCTCACAAAACTAATAACCCTCCTCCCCGTCACCAGGCTAAACCCTCCCCCACCAGACTAATCTGCCCTCCTCTCCCATCACCAGGCTAATCCCCCTCCTCCCCATCACCAGGCTAACCCCCCCAACCAGACTAATCTGCCCTCCTCCCCCATCACCAGGCTAATCCCCCTCCTCCCCATCACCAGGCTAACCACCCCCCCCCCCCTAACCAGACTAATTTGCCCTCATCCCCCATCACCAGGCTAATCCCCCTCCTCCCCCCATCAGCAGGCTAACCCCCCCCCCCCCGCCCCCCTTACCAGACTAATCCTCCCTCCCCCTGTCACCAGGCTACCCCCCCCCCCCTCCTCACCAGGCTAATCCTCTTTCCATCCCTTGTAACCAGGCTAATCCCCCTCCTCCCTCATCACTAGTCTGATTCCCCCAGCCACCAGAACACCTGACTGTTCTTCCCCCTGTCTTCCTCCCATCTTCCATTGCTCTTCCCATATCTCCCTCCTGTCTTCCTCCCATATAGCCACTATTCTTCCTCCCAACCCTGTTCTTTCACCTGTTTCCCTCCCAGTGGCGGAACTAGAGAGTGGTGGGCCCAGGCGCATCAATATGCATTGGGCCCCCCCTCCCATATACAAAATAGGGACCACCCAAAAAGTGGGGTTTGGTCTCACTGAGAAGGGGTATCACCACACAATAGTACCCTCAAATGGCACCACACAGCAGCGCTCCTAATACACCTTACACTACACAGCAGCACTCATTATACACCTTACACTACACAGCAGCCCTCATTATACACCTTACACTACACAGCAGCCCTCATTATACACTTTACACTACACAGCAGCACTCATTATACACCTTACACTACACAGTAGCACTCATTATACACCTTACACTACACAGCAGCCCTCATTATACACCCTACACTACACAGCAGCGCTCATTATACACCTTACACTACACAGCAGCCCTCATTATACACCTTACACTACACAGCAGCCCTCATTATACACCTTACGCCGCACAACAGCCCTCATTATACACCTTACACTACACAGCAGCGCTCATTATACACCTTACACTACACAGCAGCGCTCATTATACACCTTAAGCCACACAACAGCCCTCATTATACACCTTAAGCCACACAACAGCCCTCATTATACACCTTAAGCCACACAACAGCGCTCTTTATACACCTTACACCACACAGCAGCACTCATACACCTTACACCACACAGCAGCGCTCATTATACACCTTACACCACACAGCAGCACTCATTATACACCTTACACCACACACCAGCGCTCTTTTTACACGTTACGCCACACAGCCGTGCACCTTAAACACCTTACGCCACACAGTAGTGCTCCTTACCCACCTTACACCATACAGCAGCGCTAATTACAAACCTTACACCACACAGCAGCGCTCCTTATACTTGTAATCCCACACAGCAGCACTACTTATACACGTAACGTCACACAACAATGCTTCTTACACATGTCCCGCCACTCAGCAGTGCTTCTTATACACGTAACACCACCCAGCAGCGCTTCTTACACATGTCCTGCCACACAGTAGTGCTGCTTATACACGTAATGCCACACAGCAGCGCTCCTTATACACATAATGCCACACAGCAGTGCTCCTTATACATGTAATCCCACACAGCAGCACTTCTTATACATGTAATGTCACACAGCAGCGCTCCTTACACATGTCCTGCCACACAGCAGTGCTTCTTATATACGTAACACCACATAGCAGCGCTCCTTATACACGTAATGTCACACAGCAGTGCTCCTTATACATGTAATCCCACACAGCAGCACTTCTTATACACGTAATGTCACACAGCAGCGCTCCTTACACATGTCCTGCCACACAGCAGTGCTTCTTATATACGTAATGTCACACAGCAGCGCTCCTTATACACATAATGTCACACAGCAGTGCTCCTTATACATGTAATCCCACACAGCAGCACTTCTTATACACGTAATGTCACACAGCAGCGCTCCTTATACACGTAATGTCACACAGCAGTGCTCCTTATACATGTAATCCCACACAGCAGCACTTCTTATACACATAATGTCACACAGCAGCGCTCCTTATACACGTAATGTCACACAGCAGTGCTCCTTATACATGTAATCCCACACAGCAGCACTTCTTATACACGTAATGTCACACAGCAGCGCTCCTTACACATGTCCTGCCACACAGCAGTGCTTCTTATACACGTAACACCACACAGCAGCGCTCCTTATACACATAATGCCACACAGTAGTATGCCTTATACATGTAACGCCACACACAGTAGTGCTCATTATACACAACGCCACACAGTAGAGTGCCTTATACACGTTGCGACTCACTGTAGTACTCCTTATACGGGTGTAGTATGGTATGCCGGCGTCCGGGCTCCCGGCGACCAGCATACCGGCGCAGGGAGCCTGACCGCTGGCATACCGACAGTGTGGCGAGCGCAAAGTAGCCCCTTGCGGGCTCGCTGCGCTCACCACGCTGCGGGCACGTAGCGCGCACCACGCTATTTATTCTCCCTCCAGGGGGGTCATGGACCCCCACGAGGGAGAATAGCTGTCGGTATTCCAGGTGTCGGGATCCCGGCGCCGGTATACTGTGCGCCCGGATCCCAACATTCGGCATACTGAAGACCACCCCCTTATACACGTTATAACACTCAGTATGTGAGTGCACTATTTTTATAGACAGATAGTTAAAAACTGTTTAAAAATGTTTCAAACTCGCGCACACACACACACACACACACACACACACACACACACACACACACACACACACACACACACACACACACACACACACACACACACACACAGCACTGGCCACACACCCATACCAGTAGCCACACCCCCACCATGCTGGCCACACCCTTTGCGGCGGCACACAATAGGCCCTTCATAAATTTCAGCTCCAGGCCCATGAGGACCTTAATCTGGCACTGGCAAAACTGTGACATTGTGTGCTACTGCTGCGTGTTGCATAATCTGTGCCTAGCTCTGCCGGATTATGCAACACGCAGGTAGCAGAATGGGCTACTGGTTTCATATGGTGATTCTGTGAGCACAGAGAGTGGGAGGCAGGTTAGGTCATCAGTGCTAGACAATGACTTCACGGTAAGTATATTTCTCTAACGTCCTAAGTGGATGCTGGGGACTCCGTAAGGACCATGGGGAATAGCGGCTCCGCAGGAGACTGGGCACATCTAAAGAAAGCTTTAGGACTATCTGGTGTGCACTGGCTCCTCCCCCTATGACCCTCCTCCAAGCCTCAGTTAGATCTCTGTGCCCGAACGAGAAGGGTGCACACTAGGGGCTCTCCTGAGCTTCTTAGTGAAAGTTTTAGTTTAGGTTTTTTATTTTCAGTGAGACCTGCTGGCAACAGGCTCACTGCATCGAGGGACTAAGGGGAGAAGAAGCGAACTCACCTGCGTGCAGAGTGGATTGGGCTTCTTACGGCTACTGGACATTAGCTCCAGAGGGACGATCACAGGCCCAGCCATGGATGGGTCCCGGAGCCGCGCCGCCGTCCCCCTTACAGAGCCAGAAGACTGAAGAGGTCCGGAAAATCGGCGGCAGAAGACGTCCTGTCTTCAACAAGGTAGCGCACAGCACTGCAGCTGTGCGCCATTGCTCTCAGCACACTTCACACTTCGGTCACTGAGGGTGCAGGGCGCTGGGGGGGGGCGCCCTGAGACGCAATAAAAACACCTTGGATGGCAAAAAAAATGCATCACATATAGCTCCTGGGCTATATGGATGCATTTAACCCCTGCCAGAATCCATAAAAAAGCGGGAGAAAAGTCCGCGAAAAAGGGGCGGAGCCTATCTCCTCAGCACACTGGCGCCATTTTCCCTCACAGCTCCGTTGGAGGGAAGCTCCCTGTCTCTCCCCTGCAGTCACTACACTACAGAAAGGGTTAAAAAAAAGAGAGGGGGGGCACTAATTAGGCGCAGTATTAACTATACAGCAGCTATAAGGGGAAAAACACTTATATAAGGTTATCCCTGTATATATATAGCGCTCTGGTGTGTGCTGGCAAACTCTCCCTCTGTCTCCCCAAAGGGCTAGTGGGGTCCTGTCCTCTATCAGAGCATTCCCTGTGTGTGTGCTGTATGTCGGTACTTTTGTGTCGACATGTATGAGGAGAAAAATGATGTGGAGACGGAGCAGATTGCCTGTAATAGTGATGTCACCCCCTAGGGGGTCGACACCTGAGTGGATGAACTGTTGGAAGGAATTACGTGACAGTGTCAGCTCTGTATAAAAGACAGTGGTTGACATGAGACAGCCGGCTATTCAGCTTGTGCCTGTCCAGACGTCTCATAGGCCGTCAGGGGCTCTAAAGCGCCCGTTACCTCAGATGGCAGATATAGACGCCGACACGGATACTGACTCCAGTGTCGACGGTGAAGAGACGAATGTGACTTCCAGTAGGGCCATACGTTACATGATTGAGGCAATGAAAAATGTTTTACACATTTCTGATAATACGAGTACCACCAAAAAAAGGGGTATTATGTTCGGTGAGGAAAAACTACCTGTAGTTTTCCTGAATCTGAGAAATTAAATGAGGTGTGTGATGATGCGTGGGTTTCCCCCGATAACAACGGATAATTTCTAAAATGTTATTGGCATTATATCCTTTCCCGCCAGAGGTTAGGGTGTGTTGGGAAACACCCCCTAGGGGGGATAAAGCGCTCACACGCTTGTAAGGGCTCTACCTTCGCCTGAGATGGCCGCCCTTAAGGATCCTGCTGATAGAAAGCAGGAGGGTATCCTAAAAGGTATTTACACATATACTGGTGTTATACTGCGACCAGCAATCGCCTCAGCCTGGATGTGCAGTGCTGGGTTGGCGTGGTCGGATTCCCTGACTGAAAATATTGATACCCTAGATAGGGACAGTATATTTTTGCCTATAGAGCATTTAAAAGATGCATTTTTATATATGCGTGATGCACAGCGGAATATTTGCCGACTGGCATCAAGTCCATTTCTACCAGTAGAGGGTTATGGACACGTCAGTGGTCAGGTGATGCGTATTCCAAACGGCATTTGGAAGTATTGCTTTATTAAGGGAGGAGTTATTTGGGGTCGGTCTTTCAGACCTCGTGGCCACGGCAACAGCTGGGAATTCCACGTTTGTACCCCAGGTCGCCTCTCAACATGAGAAGACGCCGTATTATCAGGCGCAGTCTTTTCGTGGACAAGCGGGCAAAAGGTTCCTCATTTCTGCCCCGTGACAGAGGGAGAGGAAAAAGGCTGCAGAAATCAGCCAGTTCCCAGGAACAGAAACCCTCTCCCGCCTCTGCCAAGCCCTCAGTATACGCTGGGGCTTTACAAGCAGAATCAGGCACGGTGGGGGGCCCGTCTCAATGAATTTCAGCGCGCAGTGGGCTCACTCGCAAGTAGACCCCTGGATCCTTCAGGTGATATCTCAGGGGTACAAATTAGAATTCGAGACGTCTCCCCCTCGCCGTTTCCTAAAGCCGGCTTTACCGATGTCTCCTTCTGACAGGGAGACAGTTTTGGAAGCCATTCACAAGCTGTATTCCCAGCAGGTGATAATCAAGATACCCCTCCTGCAACAGGGAACGGGGTATTATTCCACACTGTTGTGGTACCGAAGCCGGACGGCTCGGTGAGACCGATTCTAAATCTAAAATCTTTGAACACTTACGTACAGAGGTTCAAATTCAAGATTGAGTCACTCAGAGCAGTGATTGCGAACCTGGAAGAAGGGGACTACATGATGTCTCGGGACATCAAGGATGCTTACCTTCATGTCAAAATTTACCCTTCTCACCAAGGGTACCTCAGGTTTATGGTACAGAACTGTCACTATCAGTTCAGACGCTGCCGTATGGATGGTACACGGCACCCCGGGTCTTTACCAAGGTAATGGCCGAAATGATGATATTCCTTCGAAGGAAGTGAATTTTAGTTATCCCTTCCTTGGACAATTCCCTGATAAGGGTAAGATCCAGGGAACAGTTGGAGGTCGGTGTAGCACTATCTCAGGTAGTGTTGCGGCAGCACGATTGGATTCTCAATATTCCAAAATCGCACCTGGTTCCGACGACGTGTCTTCTGTTCCTAGGGATGATCCTGGACACAGTCCAGAAAAAGGTGTTTCTCCCGGAGGAGAAAGCCAGGGAGTTATCCGAGCTAGTCAGGAACCTCCTAAAACCGAGCCAAGTCTCAGTGCATCAATGCACAAGGGTTCTGGGTAAAATGGTGGCTTCCTACGAAGCAATCCCATTCGGCAGATTCCACGCAAGAACTTTCCAGTGGGACCTGCTGGACAAATGGTCCGGATCGCATCTTCAGATGCATCAGCGGATAACCCTGTCACCAAGGACAAGGGTGTCCCTCCTGTGGTGGTTGCAGAGTGCTCATCTTCTAGAGGGCCGCAGATTAGGCATTCAGGACTGGGTCCTGGTGACCACTGATGCCAGCCTGCGAGGCTGGGGAGCAGTCACACAGGGAAGGAATATCCAGGGCTTATGGTCAAGCCTGGAGACATCACTTCACATAAATATCCTGAAGCTAAGGGACATTTACAATGCTCTAAGCTTAGCAAGACCTCTGCTTCAAGGTCAGCCGGTGTTGATCCAGTCGGACAACATCACGGCAGTCACCCACGTAAACAGACAGGGTGGCACAAGAAGCAGGAGGGCAATGGCAGAAGCTGCAAGGATTCTTCGCTGGGCGGAAAATCATGTGATAGCACTGTCAGCAGTATTCATTCCGGGAGTGGACAACTGGGAAGCAGACTTCCTCAGCACGACCTCCACCCGGGAGAGTGGGGACTTCACCCAGAAGTCTTCCACATGATTAAAAACTCGACAGGTATTGCGCCAGGTCCAGGGACCCTCAGGCAATAAGCTGTAGACGCTCTGGTAACACCGTGGGTGTACCAGTCAGGGTATGTGTTCCCTCCTCTGCCTCTCATACCCAAGGTACTGAGATTGATAAGATGGAGAGGAGTAAGCACTATATTCGTGGTTCCGGATTGGCCAAGAAGGACTTGGTAACCGGAACTTCAAGAGATGCTCACGGAGGATCCGTGGCCTCTACCTCTAAGAAGGGACCTGCTCCAGCAAGGACCCTGTCTGTTCCAAGACTTACCGCGGCTGCGTTTGACGGCATGGCGGTTGAACGCCGGATCCTGAAGGAAAAAAGGCATTCCGGATGAAGTCATCCCTATCCTGATCAAAGCCAGGAAGGATGTAACCGCAAAAACATTATCACCGCAATTGGCGAAAATATGTTGCGTGGTGCGAGGCCAGTAAGGCCCGACGGAGGAAATTCAACTGGGTCGATTCCTACATTTCCTGCAAACAGGAGTGTCTATGGGCCTGAAATTGGGGTCCATTAAGGTTCAAATTTCGGCCCTGTCAATTTTCTTCCAAAAAGAACTAGCTTCAGTCCCTGAAGTTCAGACGTTTGTAAAAGGGGTACTGCATATACAGCCTCCTTTTGTGCCTCCAGTGGCACTTTGGGATCTCAATGTAGTTTTGGGTTCCAAAAGTCACATTGGTTTGAACCACTTAAATCTGTGGAGTTAAAATATCTCACATGGAAAGTGGTCATGCTGTTGGCCCTGGCCTGGGCCAGGCGCGTGTCAGAATTGGCGGCTTTATCCTGAAAAAGCCCTTATCTGATTTTCCATTCGGACAGGGCGGAATTGAGGACTCGTCCTCAGTTTCTCCCCAAGGTGGTTTCAGCGTCTCACCTGAACCAACCTATTGGTGGTGCCTGCGGCTACTAGGGACTTGGAGGCCTCCAAGTTGCTAGACGTTGTCAGTGCCCTGAAAATATATGTTTCCAGGAGGGCTGGAGTCAGGAAATCTGACTCGCTGTTTATCCTGTGTGCACCCAACAAGCTGGGTGCTCCTGCTTCTAAGCAGACTATTGCTCGTTGGATTTGTAGTACAATTCAGCTTGCACATTCTGTGGCAGGCCTGCCACAGCCAAAAATCTGTAAATGCCCACTCCACAAGGAAGGTGGGCTCATCTTGGGCGGCTGCCCGAGGGGTCTCGGCTTTACAACTTTGCCGAGCAGCTACTTGGTCAGGAGCAAATACGTTTGTAAAATACTACAAAATTGATATCCTGGCTGAGGAGGACCTGGAGTTCTCTCATTTGGTGCTGCAGAGTCATCCGCACTCTCCCGCCCGTTTGGGAGCTTTGGTATAATCCCCATGGTCCTTACGGAGTCCCCAGCATCCACTTAGGACGTTAGAGAAAATAAGAATTTACTTACCGATAATTCTATTTCTCATAGTCCGTAGTGGATGCTGGGCGCCCATCCCAAGTGCGGATTGTCTGCAATACTTGTACATAGTTATTGTTACAAAAATCGGGTTATTATTGTTGTGAGCCATCTTTCAGAGGCTCCTCTGTTATCATGCTGTTAACTGGGTTCAGATCACAGGTTATACGGTGTGATTGGTGTGGCTGGTATGAGTCTTACCCGGGATTCAAAATCCTTCCTTATTGTGTACGCTCGTCCGGGCACAGTATCCTAACTGAGGCTTGGAGGAGGGTCATAGGGGGAGGAGCCAGTGCACACCAGATAGTCCTAAAGCTTTCTTTAGATGTGCCCAGTCTCCTGCGGAGCCGCTATTCCCCATGGTCCTTACGGAGTCCCCAGCATCCACTACGGACTATGAGAAATAGAATTATCGGTAAGTAAATTCTTATTTACACAACATTGCTGTCTTAAAAAATGAAAAAAGTATAATTACTCAGCATCCTGCACAATGTACCAAGAAAGTGTTCATTTATGTGACCTCTAAATTAATGTTTTCCATCACCTGTGGTAAAATATGTATCCTAGGACGATCACAGGTGATGGACTTCATAATGAAAGATTGTACTTCAGGTGCAAATCAGGTAGTCCCTCCTGAAATGTGTGCTGCATCCAGTTCTGAAAGAGTGCTTAATATTTCCCATGTCATTTTAGAGATAAAGTATCTGTATTTGGCTCATATACGTTCACTGATATGTCAGTGTATTTACATATTTGTAGCCCATAAAAAGTACAGGATAAAATTATTTTAAGGTGGGTTATGTTTCAAAATAACTAATTGCTTGAGAACTCAAGAATAATTGCAAGCTATAAAAAAAAAGTTTCCTAACGGGTTTTATTTGTTCAGCACCACTATATAATGTTAGTGAATTCTCATTAATGTGGTGGGTATGTTTGTAAATTAAGCCAGAATGAGGCCTCAAACACAGATATCTTTGGTTGTTTCTAACCTTATAAATATGAATGAAACGTAGGTATGTGTAGAGCTGACAAATTCAACCAAGAATGTTTTTTTTTGCAGCATACAAATATACTTGACAAATAAAACTTAAAACAAAAATATGTATTAAATATACAAAAATCAGGCCAAAGTAGCCTTAAGTGCGTGATAATTAGCATAATATAAACACCAATGCTTTGTAATCAGCATCATTTAAACAATGTTTTTAGGTCAGCATTACAATTTTGAATTCATTTATTAAAATGTAACAAAACAATAATAACTGCTTTGGTTCAAGCATATAAATTAATGCTAGAGAACATTCTTTGTAAACATAACAATGTAATTGGGTATAATAGTTACACAAATTGTTATCATCGTCTCCTTTTAGATGGATGGCTAGTATCACTGACCTGGGTTGAGAGTGTTGTGAACTCGGGGGTTCTTCCGGTGACCGGGAAGGGGAACCACAGCTGGGCCGAAGTAGGGATGGCCGAATGTAGGTTTTCTTCATGCAGGACTTAGCGGCAGACAAGGTTCGTGACGGATACTGGCTGCCACCTGAAAGACAAGGACTTGAGAACGGTGCTGGTGAATACTGTGAGTGATGCTAAAGAATCATTGTGAGCGATGCTGAAGAGCACTGGGGGTGAGGCTGACAAGCACAGATACAGGGATTTAAGGACGGTGCTGAAAGCACAGTGAATTAGAGGATTTGTGAGCGATGTTGAAGAAAACGGTGACAAATGATTGTGAGCGTTGCTGAAGCACTCGGTGACAAATGATCGAGAGCGTTGCTGAGGGACACGTTGACAAATTATTGAGAGCGTTACTGAAGCACACGGTGACAAAGGATTGTGAGCGTTGCTGAAGCACACTGAACGGTGAAAGCACTGAAGTTTGTTACAGCTAGGAGACATGCTGAACACAGTAAGCACTGGAGTTCGTTTGGCAGAAAGTCTCGCTGAATGCTGGTTACACTGGTGTCTATGCTACTGAGCGACTCACAGGATGCTGAATGCACAGAGGTCTGTGCAGCAGAAGAGCGCGCTGAATGCTGTAGCAAAGGAGTTGAAAGCAGCAATAGGGAACACTGAATGCTGGAGCACAGGAGTTGAAAGCTGCAGTAGGAGACACTTGGACGCTGAAGCACTGGAGTTCACTTTCGAGGAAAGAGATGATACTCAGGCGCCGGGCCTCTGCCCGGCGTCTGCTTTTAAACTTCACGCCCCGGTTTGATTGGCAGGGGGAGGATAGCTGATGACGTCACCCGCCCACTCATCTCCGTGGACGCCGGGCGCACCGGCGGCGGCCACACTCTGGAAGACCGCCGGGACCAGCGACAACGGACGCCGGGACCCGGAGCCCACCAGCGGGGACGACCGCCAGGAGAGCCAGCGCACCTGGAGAGGCAAGTGCGGCGGCTGCGGCGATGTGACAGTACCCCCTCCTCTAGGAGTGGCCCCTGGACACTTTTCTGGTTTCGTTGGATGTCTAGAATGGAAGATCTGAACTAGTCGAGGAGCAGTGACCTCAGAAGCCTTTACTCAACTTCTTTCTTCAGGTCCATAACCCTTCCATTCTACCAAATATTGTAGATTCTTGTGATAGTAACGAGAGTCCAGAATAGTTTTGATCTCAAATTCTGTTCCAGTTTCAATCTCCACCGAGGTTGGACTAGAAGATTCCGAATGGAAACGATTTAGGATAAGTGGTATGAATGTCAAATTGATTTCTCACAAATATTTAAAATGCCCGCTCTAATATATATTGTAAATGCCTGCACCTCTTACTACCATATACGATAAAAGTGCGCTGTACATCGCAAAACACTGTATCCCATAAGAGAAAACAATACACCCACACATTATCTGGGTTCCAAATCTCATTGATGTATATATTTGTTGTTAAAAGGATATGGATTCAATATATATTACAAAGTACAGTATACCTATAGTTTCATGAATACAACTCACACAGTAAACAGTTAGAACATAGTTAAAACACAGTTACATATGGTTACAGTTAAATGCCAGCGATACAATTACCAGATCTTTCTCATATAAGTTTGTCCCTCCATATGTCTCTCTCTTTCTCTCTTTCCTCTGTAAAATCATGCAAGACCTCCATCTCCCTCTTTGACCAAAAGCAACTAACTCTGAGACCCCCAGAAACAGGAACTACCTTCCTGTGTGACTAGTTCCTGGGGGAGGGGTCTCTCTCTCATTCATGATTGAGTCACTATTCTCTTTGTATATGCTGATCAGGTTCAGCCCTGAAGACTGCCAAAGGGCTGGCCTGAGTTCCCTGTTCACTGTATCATTCATTGTTCTAACAAAGTGATTTTAGCTTTTATACATTCAATCATAACTATCCGCTGCAATGTCCTACAACTTAATAACACGTATCAAATTAATCTACACACCAATCTGCTTGTTTTAAAAGTAAACATGACAGGTGTATCTGGTTCCGTTCAAATAATACACATTCATGACATTAATTCATTAGGTGATTTTAAATCAGCATGTCTGGTGCTTGATATTATTATAATTATATACTGTATGAAATAAGTGTCGAATCCATCTCTGTGGCATGTCCGTGTAAATGTGTGTGTTACAATATATTGCTGTGCTCGCTGCGCATATTTGCAAGTATAGCGACTTAAATGTGTGTAGTTTGTATGTTCTCTTTATGTAATATTTTTGACTTTGACAGTGGACGAAGAAGAGAAACATGGAAAGAATTTGGTACACGCAAGTGAGAGGGCAAACCCAATTTGCAGACTACAGGATTCAGGATTTGTAAAACAGGGTAAGGACCCATGAACCTCGGAGCAAATTTCATAGCGGGTACTTTTAGACAGAGGTTGCGGGTGGAGAGCCATACCCTATCGCCAACCTTGTATTGAGGAGCGGCCTGCCGTTTCTTGTCCGCAAAGAATTTGTATCGGTCAGAGATTTTCTTGAGGTTAGCATGAACCCTACTCCAGATTTGACTGAAGTGTTGTAGAGTGGAAGTTACAGCAGGAACCTCTTCCGACGGAAGGATTGGTAATTCTGGAACTTGTGGGTGGAATCCATAATTGATGAAGAATGGGGACTCGCCAGTGGAGGAGTGAAACAGATGATTATGGGCAAACTCCGCCCAGGGTAACAGCTCCACCCAGTCGTCCTGTGAAGGAGAGAGATAAATGCGGAGAAAAGTCTCCAAATCCTGGTTGACTCTTTCAGTTTGTCCATTTGTTTGAGGATGGTAAGCAGAAGAGAATTTGAGTTTAATTTGTAAAGCCGAACGGAGAGCTCTCCAAAACCTTGCAGTGAACTGTACCCCTCGATCTGAGACCACCTCCTGAGGTAACCCATGCAAACGAAAGTGCTCCCGGATAAATAGTGAAGCTAGCTTGGGAGCCGTTGGTAGACCTATCAACGGAACAAAGTGTACCATCTTCGAACAGCGATCAACAATCACCCAGATGGTATTGCAACCTTTGGAGAGGGGCAACTCAGTAATGAAGTCCATAGAAATATGGGTCCAGGGTTTCCTAGGAATGGGCAGAGGACGAAGCAATCCGGCAGGAGGCAGACAAGGAGTTTTGTGCTGAGTACATTGTGGACAAGAACTAACATAATCTTGTATATCCCTCCTCATGGTGTTCCACCAGTAAGACCTTCGCAGTAATTCGAACATTTTTTGGACCCCCGGATGACCGGAGAACTTGGAGATATGGGCCCACTGCAGTATTTTTAGTCGGAATCACCTGGTACGGACATTCTTCCAGGAGGAGGACCTAGAGAAGTGGGAGCTGCGGAAATGGAGATTGGACTGAGAATGAAACTCCTCTCAAAGGAATTCTCTTCATCCGAGGCAGTTAGGGAACGAAACAGAGCATCAGCTTTTGTATTGAAAGTCCCGTCCCGGTACTTAATAACAAAAGAGAATCGAGTAAAGAAGAGCGCCCATCTAGCTTGACGGGGATTCAAGCATCCCAAGAGTCCAATCCCGAATGGCAGTGAGTTTTTCCGGATCCATGCGAAGCTCCGTACCCAAGATGACATAACCAAGGAACGGAATTGAAGATACCTCAAAAGTACATTTGGAAATCTTGCCGTAGAGAGGATTCTTTCGTAGTCGGAGAAGTACCTCTTTGACCTGTATCCTGTGTTCTGCAAGATTCTTGGAAAAAATCAGAATGTCATCTAAATACACCACTACACTTTGGTATAACATGTCTCGGAAGATTTCAGTAACAAATCCCTGGAAAACGGCAGGAGCATTGCTGAGGCCGAACGGTATTACCTGATATTCGTAATGCCCATCTCTGGCATTGAAGGCGGTCTTCCATTCGTCCCCTTGTCGGATGCGTATAAGATTATAGGCTCCTCTCAAGTCGAGCTTCGTAAAAACGTGGGCTCCACGAACTCTATCAAATAGCTCCGTGATTAGCGGCAAGGTGTATTTGTTTTTGATGGTGACATCGTTTAGGCCACGATAATCGATACATGGTCTTAACCCCCCGTCCTTCTTCTTCACGAAAAAGAAACCTACTCCAGCCGGAGAGATAGAGGGACGAATGAATCCTTTAAGAAGATTAGATTTTATATAATCCGACATAGCTTGGTTCTCAGGCAAAGACAGAGGGTACATGCGACCCCGAGGCGGCATCATTCCTGGGATGAGGTCAATGGGGCAGTCCCAGGGTCTATGGGGTGGTAACTGATCAGCCGCCTGCTCAGAGAACACATCAGTGAACTCCTGATAGGCCTCCGGAATGAGCTCTTCGTCCGACCTGGAAGATGCACGGAGCGGATAAACGGGAGTGAGGCAATTAGAGTGACAGAATGGACTCCAGGACAGAATTTGTGAAGACTTCCAGTCGATGTGGGGATTATGAGTTTTGAGCCAAGGCAACCCGAGGACAAGATCATGAGGCATCTCCGGAATCACTAGGAACTCCAGATGTTCTTGATGTAGAGCTCCGACCTGCAGCTTGACTGGCTCTGTGCGACATGTAATAAGACCATTGGATATTCTGGTACCATTGATAGCAGTCAACGAAATAGGCCGTTAGATAGACTGCAACTTTAAATCCAGACTTTGAACACAGGAAAAATAAACGAAATTCCCAGCAGCCCCAGAGTCCAGTAGGGCATTAAAAGGTTTGGCAACTGACTTGGAGATCAGAGACACGGAGAGTAAACAATCCACAGTCGGAGAAGATTTCCCGGACGGTATTTACAAAACTTGATGAAATGATCTGCGGCTCCACAGTAGAGGCAGAGTTTACCCTCACAATGACGCTGTCGTTCCTCCGGATGTATGTATGCGCACATGGAGGTATGTATGATCACATGGAGGTATGTATGCGCGCATGGAGATATGTATGCGCGCATGAAGGTATGTATGCGCACATGGAGGTATGTATGCGCAAATGGAGGTATGTATGCGCACATGGAGGTATGAATGCGCACATGGAGTTATGTATGCACACATGGAGGTATGTTTGCGCACATGGAGGTATGTATGCATACGTGGAGGTACGTATGTACACATGGAGGTATGTATGCGCAAATGAAGGTATGTATGCGCACATGGAGATATGTATGCGCACATGGAGGTATGTATGCGCACATGGAGGTATGTATGCACACATGGAGGTATGTATGCACACATGGAGGTATGTATGCACACATGGAGGTATGTATACGCACATGGAGGTATGTATGCGCACATGGAGGTGTGTATGCACACATGGAGGTATGTATGCGCACATGGAGGTATGTATGCGCACATGGAGGTATGTATACGAACATGGAGGTATGTACGCACACATGGAGGTATGTATGCGCACATGGAGGTATGTATACGCACATGGAGGTATGTATGCACACATGGAGGTATGTATGCACACATGGAGGTATGTATGCGCACATGGAGGTATGTATGCGCACATGGAGGTATGTATACGCACATGGAGGTATGTATGCACACATGGAGGTATGTATGCGCACATGGAGGTATGTATGCGAACATGGAAGTATGTATGTGCACATGGAGGTATGTAGGCGCACATGGAGGTATGTATGCGCACATGGAGGTATGTATGTGTACATGGAGGTATGTATGCGCACATGGAGGTATATATGCGCACATGGAGGTATGTATGGTCCTTCCACTTAGTGCTCCTCCCCACTCCTCACTGGAGAAGCCAGCAGTGCTGGTGGACGTCTTACAGAGGTACCTTAAAGACATGTTGCCTGTTTAAATTTAAAGATAATATTGGCCCTCATTCCGAGTTGTTCGCTCGCAAGCTGCTTTTAGCAGCTTTGCACACGCTAAGCCGCCGCCTACTGGGAGTGATTCTTAGCTTCTTAAAATTGCGAATGAAAGATTCGCAATATTGCGAAAAGCCTTCTCTGTGCAGTTTCTGAGTAGCTCGAGACTTACTCTTCCAGTGCGATCAGTTCAGTGCTTGTCGTTCCTGGTTTGACGTCACAAACACACCCAGCGTTCGCCCAGGCACTCCTCCGTTTCTCCGGCCACTTCCGCGTTTTTCCCAGAAACTGTAGCGTTTTTTCACACACTCCCATAAAACGGCCAGTTTCCGCCCAGAAACACCCACTTCCTGTCAATCACATTACGATCACCAGAACGAAGAAAAAACCTCGTAATGCCGTGAGTAAAATACCTAACTGCATAGCAAATTTACTTGGCGCAGTCGCAGTGCGAACATTGCGCATGCGCAATAAGCGGAAAATCGCTGCGATGCGAAAAAAATTTACGCGCAAACAACTCGGAATGACCACCATTGTTTTTTGTGACTTACAACACAATCCTGCAAATGTACTTACCTGGCATGGGCAGACGGCGACACGGGGGAGCCGCTCCGGACTTCCCCCATCCCCCGGGTAACGGACTGCCTCCTCCACCCCTTGCTCTGGGACATAAGACTGGTCAGCTGGACTGCCAGGTAAGCAGTCTATGTCCTGGATGGCCGGGAAAGAGAAGACCATAATGCGGCGGAGGGGGGAAGTCCGGAACGCACGCCTGTGTACCTGCCTGATGCAGAACCCCGCTGTGGGGTGGCCGGGACACTTTTCTATTCTCTTTCTCTTTTCCCTGTGATGATATATTCAGAGTGGGAGTTAAAAAAAAATTTTTTTTAAATTTTATCAACATAAAATTATATGTTTTTAAACTTTGTCCAAAAAATATCCCAAAACACGTGCATGGACATTTGGCAAAAACAGTGAGAGGCATCCAATGTACATTGTGGTCATTCCGAGTTGATCGCTTGCTGCCATTTTTAGCAGCGCAGCGAACATGTTACTACTGCGCATGCATATGCACGGCAATGCGCAGGCGCGTCGTACGGGTACAAAGCGGATCATTGCTGGGCAATAGATTTAATGAAGAATCCATTCACACAGCGGATCTTAAGGAGATTGACAGTAAGAAGGCATTTGTGGGTGGCAACTCACCGTTTTCTGGGAGTGTTTGGAAAAATGCAGGCGTGTCCAAGCGTTTGCAGGGCGGGTGTCTGACGTCAATTCCGGCCCCGGACAGGCTGAAGTGATCGCAGCGGCTGAGTAAGTCCAGAGCTACTCAGAAACTGCAAAAAGCTTTTTCATCCCGCACGGCTGCACACGCGTTCACACACTTGCAATGTGAAAATACACTCCCACGTGGGGCGGGGAATATGTGTTTGCACGGCTGCTAAAAGTAGCTAGCGAGCGATCAACTGGGAATGATGGCCAGTGGCCCTCATTCTGAGTTGTTCGCTCGCTAGCTGCTTTTAGCAGCCGTGCAAACGCTAAGCCGCCGCCCCACGTGGGAGTGTATCTTAGCTTAGCAGAAGTGCGAATGAAAGGATCGCAGAGCGGCTACAAAATAATTTTGTGCAGTTTCTGAGTAGCTCCAGACCTACTCCTAGCTTGCCATCACTTCAGACTGTTCAGTTCCTGTTTTGACGTCACGAACACGCCCTGAGTTCGCCCAGCCACGCCTATGTTTCCCCAGCCATGCCTGCGTTTTTATCTGGCACGCCTGGTTTTTCCACTCACTCCCTGAAAACGGTCAGTTACCACCCAGAAACACCCACTTCATGTCAATCACTTGCGGTCAGCAGTGCGACTGAAAAGCTTCGCTAGACCTTGTGTGAAACTACATCATTCGTTGTAAGAGTACGACGCGCATGCGCATTGCGCCGCTACGCATGCGCAGAACTACCGTTTTTTTGCCTGATCGCTGCGCTGCGAACGAAAGCAGCTAGCGAACAACTCGGAATGACCCCCATTGTCCTAACCATTACCAGAGCACACAAGCAACAGTACTTTGCATAGGACTAATGTACAGATGTGTACTCCTATATCCTTGCTGCGTTCACATTAAACAGCCCTTCTATTTACACCATACCGTGGCGTGACTCGGTAGCACAGAGCATCTTTATGTATGACTTTTTCCGTTTAAATGCATCTAAGTTGCATTGCTATGTGAATAGGATGCACAAGCAGCTTCTGCTGATTAAAATGATATGATGCATGCCTATATTCTGTGTATGACTGTGGCTGTATCTGCATACAGAATGCTACGTTACAGTGTCAGTAATATGATATGCGGCATGCCTATATTCTGTGTGTAGCTGTATCTGCATACAGAATGCTACGTTACAGTGTCAGTAATAGGATCTGTGGCATGCCTATATTCTGTGTGTAACTGCGGCTGTATCTGCATACGGAATGCTATGTTACAGTGTCAGTAATAGGATATGCGGCATGCCTATATTCTGTGTGTGACTGCGGCTGTATCTGCATACGGAATGCTACATTATAGTGTCAGTAATAGGATATGCGACATGCCTATATTCTGTGTGTAACTGCGGCTGTATCTGCATACGGAATGCTACGTTACACTGTCAGTAATAAGATATGCGGCATGCCTATATTCTGTGTGTGACTGCGGCTGTATCTGCATACGGAATGCTACATTATAGTGTCAGTAATAGGATATGCGACATGCCTATATTCTGTGTGTAACTGCGGCTGTATCTGCATATGGAATGCTATGTTACAGTGTCAGTAATAAGATATGCGGCATGCCTATATTCTGTGTGTGACTGCGGCTGTATCTGCATACGGAATGCTACATTATAGTGTCAGTAATAGGATATGCGACATGCCTATATTCTGTGTGTGACTGCGGCTGTATCTGCATACGGAATGCTACATTATAGTGTCAGTAATAGGATATGCGACATGCCTATATTCTGTGTGTAACTGCGGCTGTATCTGCATATGTAATGCTACGTTATAGTGTCAGTAATAGGATATGCGACATGCCTATATTCTGTGTGTAACTGCGGCTGTATCTGCATACGGAATGCTACGTTACACTGTCAGTAATAAGATATGCGGCATGCCTATATTCTATGTGTGACTGTGGCTGTATCTGCATACGGAATGCTACGTTACACTGTCAGTAATAAGATATGCGGCATGCCTATATTCTTTGTGTGACTGCAGCTGTATCTGCATATGGGCAGTACGGATGGTGTAATGGTTAGCATTACTGCCTCACAGCACTGAGGTCATGGGTTCGATTCCCACCATGGCCCTAACTGTGTGGAGTTTGTATATTCTCCCCGTACTTGCGTGGGTTTCCTCCGGGTACTCCGGTTTCCTCCCACAATCCAAAAATATACTGGTAGGTTAATTGGCTCTCAACAAAATTAACCCTAGTGTGAATGTGTCTGTGTGTACATGGAATAGGGAATATAGATTGTAAGCTCCACTGGGGCAGGGACTGATGTGAATGGCCAAATATTCTCTGTAAAGCGCTGCGGAATATGTGTGCGCTATATAAATAACTGGTAATAATAATAATAATATGGAATGATACGTTACAGGATATGCGGCATGCCTAAATTCTGTGTGTGACCACGGCTCTATCTGCATGCTGAATTATACATTACAGTGTCAGGAATAGGATATGTGACAAGCCTATATTCTGTGTATGACTGCGGCTGTATCTGCATATGAAAGGGTATGTTACAGTGTTTTCATGGAAAACACTGTAACGTAGCATTTTGTATGCAGATACAGCTGTGGTCACACACACAATACAGGCATGCTGCATATCCTATTACTGACACTGTAACATAGCATTTTGTATGCAGATACAGGCGTGGTCACACACAGAATATAGGCATGCCACATATCATATGGGGGCGGCGCCAGACTATTTATGCCATTAATCCGCACCCCTTGTGGTAAAATGCTGCGATTCACACATATTTGAATTACTACAGAATGGGGCCCCACACCCTCTTCACAGGGCTGCGGATTCACGGTATTTAGCTCCCCCCATTCTGCCTACTTCACGTCATGTAAACTTTATTATGGCCCACACAGAACACACCTGTGATCTACTGTATCACATGTATTTAGTGTTCTTACTATTATTATTAGTATCATCCTTTATATATAAAGTGCTTGCGTTTTCCTTCCCCTAATCTATGTAGCCCTAGCATAGCCCGTAGCGCTGTACAGAGAAGCATCACAGTATAGAATACACAGAACATCTTGTGACGGGATCTCTGTCTTCTCTCCTGTCTCTCTCTCTCTGTCTGGGATGCAGTTAAAATGCCGGCTGTCCGGATCTCGCTGTTCAGGAGGCCGACGGACGGCATCCCGACGTCGCAGGTTATGCCCACTCAGTTGGATCTACGCCACCAACTGAGTGGGAATATAACCGGTGTCAAGCACAGCGAGCGGACTCACTGCCCCGCTGCCGGGACTGCAACAGACAGGATGCCGCTGTCAGTAAATCATATGTATTCCATCTTTCTGCAACGGGGTACATTGGCTCCACAGGGAAACATCGGGGTGTAGAGATGGATCTTGATCCAGGCACCAACAGGCTAAAGCTATAGACTGTCCCAGGATGCATTGCGGGGCCTCCTCTATATAACCCCACCTCCAGGCACTGGAGCTCAGTTTAGAGTTGGTGCCTGCATGAAGCAGGTCACTTAACAGGGCGGCTGCGCTGGGCAGCCCTGAAAAAGCTATTTAGAAGACTTCAAGGGCCTCAGCACTTACATGTCAGGGTGACATTCTGTGCTGCGGCTCCATCACCTCCCCAGCGGCGTGGCATACTCCTGCTGGCACTGTTCCCAGGTACTTGCGGCGGAGACGCTCTGGCTCTAGGCACACGGTCGCAGACGCTCTCCTGGTTTCGCGTGGCTGCTACAGAAGGGAGGAGGTAAGAGGGTCCTCCAGGTGGGACCCGCCATTAAATCGCGTTCCGGTCGCAGTCTATAGAGACGGACTACGACGCTGGCATGGACACTGTAACATAGCAGGGACCCCACTATATCCACCAGGGCATAGGAGTACAGGTCGGGTGTACTAATGCCCACTTTACTAAGACTCCGCAGTACCAGGTGGTGAGGACCAGCATAGGGTAGAAGGCGCTTGACCTGTAGCCCCTCCCCCAGCTCCGGGCGCCATCTACTGTTGGTGTTCCCACCCTGGAGCTGCCTCACACTCTCCCTCACTCCCTGACTAAGACGCTGGGCGCCATCTTCTATGATTAGCTGCGACTGGTCTCCTGGACTGCAAGGCAAGGTCTCCTCTAAACCCACCTGTACCTCAGCGCAGTGATTTTACAGACACTTAAGTATTCTACATGTCAGTAATAAGACAGCGCTAGTTAAGAATAAGTGTACCTGTGCCAGAATATATTGTACGAGTATTCTGCTATATACATCCGGCCTCAGACCGTGCATTGTTATATATAATATACATATACTAGTCCAGTGCACTTTTATTGTCTTACTAAAATAATTACCTGCATTGTCACTGTGACTGTGTGTGCCTGTATCTGCTGAGTGGATTTCACTTTCAGTGTATCCCAGCTATATCTATCACTGTATTCTGTACCACAGGGTACTAGGTGCGTCAGGGTCACATATATAGTGCTTCACAGTATTTACCGTCAAGTGTATTCTACTGTGTACTCAGTCACCTAATGACGGATTTATTCGCTGGTGTTGTGTACTGTGTACGCAGTCACATAGTACTGGATTAGACACTGGTGTTGTGTACTGTGTACGCTGTCACATACTAGGGGATTTATTCACAGTATTGTACTCTGTCTGGCTTTATCGTACTCATACGATCTGCGGTTACATTCACTAAAATGTCTAACACAAAGGGCGGGAAATCCACGGACGCTCCTGTTTCATGCAGCACATGCACCAGGGATTTGCCTGAGGGGGAAGCTTTGTGTGACGGTCTGTGTAATATGTGCCATACATCTCCCAGTCAGTCCGCAGCTCCTGTAACCAATCAGGATCCACCTTGGGCGGCATTCTCAACTATGCTCAATACACTTGTGACACGCCTTACGCCCCCCTATGGGACCTCCTGTGCCATTGCAGCCACATATTGTCCCTATGGCAAATCCGCCTTGGGCGGATAATTTGTCTACCCAGTTGCAACAATTGAGTCAATCTTTGGTTAGACATAAACCTACCCGAAGTCACTCTGGTGTCAAGGGGTCATCTAAGTGGGCCATTTCCTCCTCACAATCCACTAATCTCTCTGAAGATTCTTCTGATGAGGATGGGGAGTATACTGACCCGTCAGACACTGATACAGCTGCTTCTGAAGAGGAATCTACTAATCAGGTTGATGTCCCGGATTTAGTGGTTGCTATTAAGCAGATCCTACAGATCACTGATGATGAGGAGGATTCCACTACAGTGTCTAAGAAACCTGATAGGTTTAAACGTCAGAAGGTAACTAAAACATTATTACCGCATTCTGACCATTTAGTAGTCATCCATCAAGAACCCTGGTCTTTGCCAGGAAAGAAATTATCCCTATCTAAAAAGATGGTAGCTCGTTATCCTCTCTCTTCTGAGTTATGTAACAAGTGGGAAAATTCACTGCCAGTGGATTCCCATGTCACCTGGCTTGCCGGCAGTGGGGCGAGCACAAATGAGCCCCTTGGACCCCCAAGAGGGAGAAAAGGTGTCGGTATGCCAGTTGTCAGGATTCCGGTATCGGTATACTGTGCGCCAGGATCCCAACATACTGTATACCACCCATCTACTCTGCCTGTCACCACTGTCACCTCACTGTAGGAACCAACAGATAAGCGTGTGGAGGGATGCCTGAAGTCCATTTACTCCCTTACAGGTGCTGTACATAGACCCACTATAGCAGCCTCCTGGGCTGCGAAAAGGAATGGAAGCATGGGTTCAGGCATTAGAGGAAGAGCTGCCTCAGGGTATAGCTGACACTGCCAGACAATACCTGTCTCATATTACCACCACCTCCCATGACATTCAGGAGGTGTCCTCTAAGGCAGGTGTGTTGGTGGCCAAGGCATTTACTACGTCCATCCTGGCTCGCCATATTCTTTGGTTGAGGTCATGGAAGGTGGACCTGGACTCCAAAAGGACCTTGGAGGTACTCCCTTTTAAAGGAGACATCCTATTTGGGGACGATCTCAATAAGATTGTGACTGACTTAGCGGCTGCTAAGACTGCATTTGTCCCGAATACTACTCCTTCTACACAGAAGCCAAAAAGATACCACTTTTCACTCCTTTTGGCCTCAAGGGAAAGCTAAAGGTCAGACATTCCCGAGACAATCTCGTGCTCCCAAAACCACCAAGCCCAAGGCAAAACAATCCTGGGCTGCCTGTCAGCCTGCTTCTAAACACGACAAGCCTGCTGCATGACGGGTTGGGCCTGCCCCTGGGGGACCCCAGGGTGGGAGGCCGACTTAAGCGATTCACCCAGGTCTGGTTGAAGACCACTTTAGACGTATAGTGTCATTAATACTATATTTAGCCTTTGGATTTTTGAGACCCAAGTGCATGATTTTGCATTTTTTGGTTGTGCCGGTACCTCTGTCCCAGATAGGCAGAGGATACTACTTGACCCGTTTTTAGTCATGAAACCCAATGGGTCTTTCCGGCCTTACTCAACCTCAAATCACTTAACAAGTTTGTGAGCGTGTCCAATTTCTGTATGGAAACACTGCGCTCAATTGTTCTGGCCATGGAACCTGGAGACTATATGGTATCCATGGATATACAGGATGCTTACCTGCATATTCCTATTGCCATATCGCATCAGCAGTATCTGCGGTTTGCTATTGGCAACCTTCACTATCAATTCCAGGTTCTGCCGTGGCCATGGCCCTTCGGATCTTCACCAGGGATATGGCCATGATGACGGCTCATATCCGTCACCAGGGAGTCAGAATCCTGCCGTATCTGGACGACTTGCCGATTCTGGCAAACTCCCAAGATGTCCTCCTCAGTCATCTACAACTGACGGTAAACTTCCTACAAGCCCACGGGTGGCTCATGAACTGGAAGAAGTCCTCTCTGCTCCCTGCTCGGAGCATGGTGCACCTGGGGAACTTCTAGACACACACAGTCATTGGCTGTTTCTGTCTCCAGAGAAGGTCCTGAAACTTCAGATACTTCCTCTCTTGCTCAAGAGTGTCGATACACTCGTGATGCAAGTACTAGGCCTCATGGTGTCGGCTTTTGGCATGGTGGAGTATGCTCAATTTCATTCCCGCCCTCTGCAGAGGTTAATTCTTTCCCAGTGGGACAGCCTGCCTCATCGGATCAGGTCTCACATGATCTCCTTAACGCCAGAGGTTCGTTGGTTGCTGACCTGGTGGCTACAGGACAAGCAGTTAAGCAGGGGCCGTCCCTTCTGGATCCCCAACTGGGTCCTGCTGACGACGGATGCCAGTCTGAGGGGTTGGGGCGCGGCGTTGGAGCAACACTACTTCTAGGGTCGATGGACCAAGGAGGAATCTCTCCTCCCGATAAACATTCTGGTGTTCAATGCTTTGTCTCTCGCCCTGTCTCTGTTACAGAACAGGACTGTTCAAGTACGGTCAGACAATGGCGTCACGATGGTATACATAAACCATCAAGGAGGCACTCAAAGCCGTATGGTAATGTTGGAAATATCAAACATCCTTTGTTGGGCGGAACGTCATCTGCCAGCAATATCGGCAGTGTTCATTCCGGGAGTCCTCAACTGGGAAGCGGATTTCCTCAGTCGTCAGGACGTGCACACCGGAGAGTGGAGTCTTCATCAGGAAGTCTTTCAACTCCTAGTGGACAAGTGGGGCCTACCAGATGTATACAAAAATGAAAATAGTGATCACCAGCGCTAAGTTGTATAAAATGTATATACTACAATTAAAACAAATCAAGGACGGTAGGTTATGCTAAAAGAATATATACAGTAAATTTATTAAGAATAATATCTTAAAAACACAGATGCCTATAGTGACAGAAATTAATCATATAAATGACACATCCTCATAACTCCTCAATAAGAGTACGTTCATACCCTGGCTAGGACTCCCTCTGGAATTATGTCCATGGAATTGGTTGGAGAATTGATGAATGCAGTGGAGTACAAAGTGTCCCTTTTAAGCATACCAATGCAAGCGTTTTGAGCAGGTAGGGAACAACTCCAATTTCTCCCCAAGTGGTATTGTCCAAGGGAAATGCTGTCCAATTAGTGCCGTGTGGGTATTGAAAATGGAAATGGAAATGTCCAACATATGTTGAGAGGATTCTTTGAGGATGTGTCCGGCAGTCTCTGACTCAACGCGTTTCGCTGGTGTTAACACCCAGCTTCCTCAGGAGTGTATACCTGATGGCGTCTCGACACAATCACAAAGTTCTAGTCTTCGGATCAAGAACCAGGGATCCTCAAGCAGTGTTCGTGGACGCACTAGCAATTCCATGGAACTTTCGGCTGCCCTACGTGTTCCCTCCAGTGTCACTTCTGCCCAGGATACTGCGGAAGTTCAAACAAGAAGGAGGACCTCTACTTCTAGTCGCTCCAGCGTGGCACAGAAGGCATTGGTTCTCAGACCTGCAGGGTCTATCGATAGAGCATCCTCTTTTACTTCCTCAATGCCCAGACCTCCTCATTCAGGGCCCTTGCGTCTACCCGGACCTGGCCAGACTGGCTTTCATGGCGTGGCTCTTTAAGCATCACTCCTAATGGCAAACGCATTCTCCGAGGCAGTTATCCAAACTATGCTGAAGGGCCTACAAACTGGCATCTGCGCAGATTTATTATAGGGTCTGGCATTCTTACTTCACCTGGTGTGCAGATAAGAATTACGATGCATACACGTTCAGAACTTCCAGACTTCTGGCTTTTCTGCAACAAGGCCAGGACTTAGGCCTTCGTCTGGGCTCCCTCAAGGTTCATACAGTATTTCTGCTTTGTCACTGTGGTTTCAGAGAAAAATTACGTCTATTCCTGGCGTTCATTCTTTCACTCAGGGTGTGTTATGGATTCAGCCTCCCTATGTCCCTCCTGTGGCTCTATGGGATCTGTCTGTTGTCCTGAATGCCCTGCAAGAGTCTCCTTTTGATCCTCTTCAGTCAGTGTACCTTAAATTGCTTACGGTCAAGGTCCTGTTCCTACTGGCTATCGCCTCTGCTAGGAGGGTGTCAGACCTAGGCGCTTTGTCCTGTCATCAACCCTTCCTGATATTTCATCGTGACCGGGCAGTTCTTAGAACTCGCCCGGGTTGTTTACCTAAGGTGGTGTCAACCTTTCACCTTAACTAAGAGATTGTGGTTCTGGCTTTCATCTCTTCTGGTATGTCCTCCAAAGAGCGGTCTTTGGATGTGGTACGGGCTTCCAGAAAGAGATTTAACAATGGTAAGTCTACCATAAATCTCCTTTTCCCTGTCCTTTCTCTCCTCTCTTTCCCCTCTCTCTCACACTGTATTATCTGTCCCCTCTCTCTCTCTCTCTCTCTCTCTCTCTCTCTCCTTTCCTTTCCTTTTCTCTATAACTCTATTCCTCCCCCCTCTGTGTATTTACTCTCATATTTACTCTCTCACTCTCTCATCTTTCTCTTCCCCCCCCTCTCTCTCTCACTCTGTATTATTTGTCCTTTCTCTCTCGCTCTCTCTCTCTCCTCTCTCTCTCCTGTCCTTTCTTCTCTAATTCTATTCTCCCCCCTGTTCTCTCCTCTGCGTATTTACTCTCCTATTTACTCTCTCCCTCTCTAATCTTTCTCTTTCCCCCCTCTCTCTCTCACACTGTATTATCTGTCCTCTCTCTTTCCCCCTGTGGCCGGAGAGACCCCCAGCCCACGTGGACAATGGCCGCTGCGGCACTGAAGGGGTTAACCCTCGTGCCCGGCGCCATATTAAGGGACAATGGGCGCTTGGCGTCACTGTTAAACGTACTTACGGCGCTGGGCGCGGACTGTTTAAAAGTTTGTTTAATGATGTGTTTTAACATGTCATATGTAGTGCTCTGTGCACAATTGTAGGATTGCATGTTTAACTGTATTTATTTTATATTCAAGATATGGTCAGCTGTATTTTAAAGGGGAAAATGCACTTACTCTTATCAATGTCTGAATAATCATCTCCTGTCAGTAGGAAGTGGCATGCTAATGGCCCTGTCCTAGCAGAGAGGTTTGAATGACAAAACCTTTTGAGGTGTAAGTACCTTAGAGAGAGATGTTACTCACAGGGATCTCCTTATCCCATATGTAAAGTAGTTCTGGGCTTGGAACCTGCTTCATGTAATGATTTAATTGATATACGAACCCTGAATGGCAGATGCAGGAAGGAAGACTGTTTGTTGTGTTGTAGAGCCTTTCCTGTTGTAATCCCAAACACTGGGTTTGCCTGAAGATGTGAATGACCAGAAACATTTGTATTTTGAAGCTATGTGATAAATTTATCAATAGTGAATGTTAATCTGATACCAAACGTTGTCTGGGTGACAGGAAGGAGGATATTGTTTTATTGCACTTATCTCCTTTTGAAATGTAATTTATTTATTGGTATTTTGTAAAATATCCTGATTGGATAGAAAGGGCTCAGGGAGGACATGACCCCCTGTTGTACTGTGTGGAAAACTGACATAAAAAGGAGACCTGCGTGCCTCCAGAGTTGTGTTGTATTGTATCGTACCATCTTTATTCTGCTGGAACATCTTGCTGTATGCTGTTGCCCCTAGCAATAGGGAAGAGTCTTTTTTAAGGCTATTATTGAGCAAATAAACATCTCATCTGCCTCAAGAAGATTGCTTCATCTTGTGACCTACAGGGTTATGCCAAACATAGCCCCGTCCTCCGGCTGTCCAGGGAAGCACCTAACGTCTCCAAGTTCCGCCTTCCGCCAGCTACCGGTAGAGGCCTAGCAAGTGGCTAGTGGGGATTCGTCAACACCACACAGGTGTGGTAAGGCAGTGCGTCGGCACATACAGAGCAGAACCGTGGTTCCAAACGCCACGGCAGGTTAGGAGTTTGGTGGTGGCAGCATAAACCCGCCCACAACGCAGTGGGTGGAGTCAGTAACAGGCGGTTACTGACGGTAAGCAGGAATCCCCTATGTGGTCAGGCCTCCTGTGACCTGACCCTCCATTCTGTGCGCAGGAGACGGGACGCGAAAGCGGCGAGTGCTTTCGTACGGAACCGTCCTGTCACCCCCCCTCTCTCTCACACTGTATTATCTGTCTTATCTCTCTCTCTGTTCTCTCTCTCCGCTCCTTTCCTCTCTCACTCTATTCTCTCTCCCCCCCTGTGCTCTCCTCTCTGTGTATTTAATCTCCTATTTACTCTCTGCCTCTCTCATCTTTCTCTTTCCCCCTCTCTCTCACACTGTATTATATGTCCTATATATCTCTCTGTTCTCTCTCTCCTCTCCTGTCCTCTCGCACTCTATTTTCTCTTCACCACCTCTCTGTTCTCTCCTCTGTGTATTTACTCTCCTATTTACTCTCTGCCTCTCTCCTTTTTCTCTCCCCCACCTCTCTCTCTCTCTCTCTCTCTCTCTCTCCTCTCCTTTCTCACTCTATTCTCTCACTGTATTATCTGTCCTCTCTCTCACTCTATTCTCTCTTCACCTCCTCTCTGTTCTCTCCTCTGTGTATTTACTCTCCTATTTACTCTCTGCCTCTCTCCTTTTTATCTTTCCCCCCACTCTCTCTCTCTCACACTGTATTATCTGTCCCCCCCTCTCTCTCTCTCTCTCTCTCTCTCTCACTCTGTTCTCTCTCCTCTCCTTTCCTCTCTCACTCTATTCTCTCTTCCCCCCTTCTCTGTTCCCTCCTCTCTGTGTATTTACTCTCTGTCTCTCTCATCTTCCCCCCCCCCCTCTCTCTCTCTCTCCTCTCCTTTCTCACTCTATTCTCTCACTGTATTATCTGTCCTCTCTCTCACTCTATTCTCTCTTCACCTCCTCTCTGTTCTCTCCTCTCTGTGTATTTACTCTCTGCCTCTCTCCTTTTTATCTTTCCCCCCACTCTCTCTCTCACACTGTATTATCTGTCCCCCCCCTCTCTCTATCTCTCTCTCTCTCTCTCTCTCTCTCACTCTGTTCTCTCTCCTCTCCTTTCCTTTCTCACTCTATTCTCTCTTCACCCCTTTTCTGTTCTCTCCTCTCTGTGTATTTACTCTCTGTCTCTCTCATCTCCCCCCCCCCTCTCTCTCTCTCTCCTCTCCTTTCTCACTCTATTCTCTCACTGTATTATCTGTCCTCTCTCTCACTCTATTCTCTCTTCACCTCCTCTCTGTTCTCTCCTCTCTGTGTATTTACTCTCCTATTTACTCTCTGCCTCTCTCCTTTTTATCTTTCCCCCCACTCTCTCTCTCACACTGTATTATCTGTCCCCCCCCCTCTCTCTATCTCTCTCTCTCTCTCTCTCTCTCTCTCTCTCTCACTCTGTTCTCTCTCCTCTCCTTTCCTTTCTCACTCTATTCTCTCTTCACCCCTTTTCTGTTCTCTCCTCTCTGTGTATTTACTCTATTTATTCTCTGCCTCTCTCATCTTTCTCTTTCCCCCTCTCTCTCTCACACTGTATTATCTGTCCTCTCTCTCTGTCTCTCTCCTGTCCTCTCGCACTCTATTCTCCTTCACCCCCCTCTGTTCTCTCCTCTGTATATTTACTCTCCTATTTACTCTCTGCCTCTCTCCTTTTTCTCTCCCCCCCACTCTCTCTCTCACACTGTATTATCTGTTCTCTCTCTCTCTCTGTTTTCTCTCTCCTCTCCTGTCCTCTCTCACTCTATTCTCTCTTCCCCCCTTCTCTGTTCTCTCCTGTGTATTTACTCTCCTATTTACTCTCTGCCTCTCATCTTTCTCTTTCCCACTCTCTCTCACTCTCACTCACTCACTCTATTCTCTCTTCCCCCCTTCTCTGTTCTCTCCTGTGTATTTACTCTCCTATTTACTCTCTGCCTCTCTTATCTTTCTCTTTCCCACTCACTCTCTCTCTCTCTCTCTCTCTCTCTATTCTCTCTTCCCCCCTTCTCTGTTCTCTCCTCTCTGGGGATTTACTCTCCTATTTACTCTCTGCCTCTCTCATCTTTCTCTTTCCCCTCCACTCTCTCTCTCTCACACTGTATTATCTGTCCTCTCTCTCTCTCTCTCTCTCACACACTGTATTATCTGTCCTCTCTCTCTCTCTCTCTCTCTCTCTCTCTCTCTCTCTCACACACTGTATTATGTACTCTCTCTCTCTCTCTCTCTCTCTCTCTCTCTCTCTGTTTTCTCTCTGCTCTCCTTTCCTTCCTCACTCTATTCTCTCTTCACCCCCTCTCTGTTCTCTCCTTTTTACTCTCTGCCTCTCTTATCTTTCTCTTTCCCACTCTCTCTCTCTCACTGTATTATCTGTCCTCGCTCTCTCTTTCTCGCTCTCTCTCTCTCTCTCTCTCTCTCTCTCTCTCTCACTCTATTCTCTCTTCCCCCCTTCTCTGTTCTCTCCTCTCTGGGGATTTACTCTCCTATTTACTCTCTGCCTCTCTCATCTTTCTCTTTCCCCCCACTCTCTCTCTCACACTGTATTATCTGCCCTCTCTCTCTCTCTCTCTCTCTGTTCTCTCTCTCCTCTCCTCTCTCACTCTATTCTCTCTTCACCCCCTCTCTGTTCTCTCCTCTGTGTATTTACTCTCCTGTTTACTCTCTGCCTCTCTCCTTTTTCTCTCCCCCCCCCACTCTCTCACACTGTATTATCTGTCCCCCCTCTCTCTCTCTCTCTCTCTCTCACTCTCACTCTGTTCTCTCTCTCCTCTCCTGTCCTCTCTCACTCTATTCTCTCTTTCCCCCCCCCTCTCTGTTCTCTCCTCTCTGTGTATTTACTCTATTTACTCTCTTCCTCTCTCATCTTTCTCTTCCCCCCTCTCTCTCTCACACTGTATTATCTGTCCTCTCTCTCTCTCTCTCTCTCTCTCTCTCTCTCTGTTCTCTCTCTCCTCTCCTGTCCTCTCTCACTCTATTCTCTCTTCACCCCCTCTCTGTTCTCTCCTCTGTGTATTTACTCTCTGCCTCTCTCCTTTTTATCTTTCCCCCCACTCTCTCTCTCACACTGTATTATCTGTCCCCCCCTCTCTCTCTCTCACTCTTTTCTCTCTCCTCTCCTTTCCTCTCTCACTCTATTCTCTCTTCACCCCCCTCTGTTCTCTCCTCTCTGTGTATTTACTCTATTTACTCTCTGCCTCTCTCATCTTTCTCTTTCCCCCACTCTCTCTCTGTCTCTCTCCTGTCCTCTCTCACTCTATTCTCCTTCACCCCCTCTCTGTTCTCTCCTCTGTGTATTTACTCTCCTATTTACTCTCTGCCTCTCTCATCTTTCTCTTTCCCCCCTCTCTCTCTCACTGTATTATCTGTCCTCGCTCTCTCTTTCTCGCTCTCTCTCTCTCTTTCTCTCACTCTATTCTCTCTTCCCCCCCTTCTCTGTTCTCTCCTCTCTGGGGATTTACTCTCCTATTTACTCTCTGCCTCTCACATCTTTCTCTTTCCCCCTCTCTCTCTCACAGTGTATTTTCTGTCCTCTCTCTGTGTTCTTTCTTCTCTCTCACGCTGTATTTTCTCTCCTCTCTCTTTCACTCCTCTCCTTTCATCTCTCACTCTATTCTCCACTTTGTGTATTTTCTCTCCTATTTACTCTCTCATCTTTCTCTTTCCTCTCTCTCTCCCCCCACTGTATTATCTCTCACTTCTTCCCCTCCCTCTATCCCTCTCTCTTTGCCGTATTTTCCTCTCCTTTCTCTTTCCTCTCCCTCTCTCCTCTGTATCACTCACTGTATTCTCTGTCTTCTTTCCTCTCTCTGTCTCTCTATCAGTTCTCTTAGTCTCTCTCTCTGTACTTTCCTCTCTCTTTATATACAGTATATATATATATATATATATATATATATATATATATATATATATATATATGCCTCTGAAGTGCTGAGTGGCAGTGGGGGAGTGGATGAGAGACAGTGCTCTCTGTTTCATGCTGTCTAACAGTAGAGAGGTTACTTCTTAGCGTCCTTACCCAAGAAGTGTAATTGCGCGTGTCAATCAATACAGCTGACACGAGTTGGCCAGAAGTTCCATTGATGTTGCAATGAATCAGCCATCTCATTGTGTATCTCAATCCCAGATCTTGCAGAGTACCAGCTGCAGATAGTTGCAGTACCGGCAGACAGCCAGAGGAGGGAGCTCCAGCACTGTGCATGAGGCAGTGGTGGGAATGTGAAGGAATATACTGTATGAGCTTATCCCCAGCACACACACTGACTGGTCCCAGTCTCTGACTGCAAGCACTGGAGGAACCACCAGCATGGCAGGAGGCAGGAAAGACACAAAGTGACAGGGAAGTCACCATGATAGCACACCTGGCTCTGGGGATATAGAGATGACAGAAGGTGCTCCCAGATAGCCTGGAAGTCTCTGCTGAGCAGACCCTGGACCAAGAGCAGAAGATGGACAACCTGCGGCTGCCAGGGAACATCACCTACCAGGAGCTTCTGTGCAGGAGGAGCCTTCTCCACAGGCTTAGCAGCTCCAACTGGCACAACCTCACCACCAATGCCACCGGGAACCTGACAGGTGGCCTCCAGGGCTTAAACCTAAGCTGTGAGACCCTGTGGCCCAGGAAACCCCAAAACCATGCTGGTAAGGAGGAGAGGGGGGTCCTGGTAAGCTGGCATCTGGGGTGACCCAGGAGACATGGGTCAGGGGAGAGGACATAGGTCTCTCCTGTGCCCGCCAGGTACACATTATATAGTCTTGTATAACATCTGCATCTTATCTTACTCTAATGGTGACTGATACAAGGCATCTCAGCGCCAGTCCCCGGTACTCCCAACAGGTCATGTTTTCAGGGTGTACATCAGTGGAAAGTAACAGGTAGAAGAAATACGGACCTAATAACATTCATTATCTCACCTGTGTAGGATTAAAGACATCTGTATGGAGTACTTGTGCTGTCCAGTGTTACTCTCTCCTGTATGCCTCTGTGCTGCTGTAACCACTCGTACTCAGTGTTACTCTCTCCTGTATCCCTCTGTGCTGCTGTAACCCCTCATACTCGGTGTTACTGTCCTCTGTATCCCTCTGTGCTGCTGTAACTCCTCATACTCAGTGTTACTGTCTCCTGTATCCCTCTGTGCTGCTGTAACCCCTCATACTCGGTGTTACTCTCTCCTGTATCCCTCTGTGCTGCTGTAACCACTCATACTCAGTGTTACTGTCTCCTGTATCCCTCTGTGCTGCTGTAACCCCTCATACTCAGTGTTACTGTCTCCTGTATCCCTCTGTGCTGCTGTAACCACTCATACTCAGTGTTACTGTCTCCTGTATCCCTCTGTGCTGCTGTAACCCCTCGTACTCAGTGTTACTGTCTCCTGTATCCCTCTGTGCTGCTGTAACTCCTCATACTCAGTGTTACTGTCTCCTGTATCCCTCTGTGCTGCTGTAACCCCTCATACTCAGTGTTACTGTCTCCTGTATCCCTCTGTGCTGCTGTAACCCCTCATACTCAGTGTTACTGTCTCCTGTATCCCTCTGTGCTGCTGTAACCACTCGTACTCAGTGTTACTCTCTCCTGTATCCCTCTGTGCTGCTGTAACCCCTCGTACTCAGTGTTACTCTCTCCTGTATCCCTCTGTGCTGCTGTAACCCCTCATACTCAGTGTTACTGTCTCCTGTATCCCTCTGTGCTGCTGTAACTCCTCATACTCAGTGTTACTGTCTCCTGTATCCCTCTGTGCTGCTGTAACCCCTCATACTCAGTGTTACTCTCTCCTGTATCCCTCTGTGCTGCTGTAACTCCTCATACTCAGTGTTACTGTCTCCTGTATCCCTCTGTGCTGCTGTAACCCCTCATACTCAGTGTTACTGTCTCCTGTATCCCTCTGTGCTGCTGTAACTCCTCATACTCAGTGTTACTGTCTCCTGTATCCCTCTGTGCTGCTGTAACCCCTCATACTCAGTGTTACTGTCTCCTGTATCCCTCTGTGCTGCTGTAACCCCTCATACTCTGTGTTACTCTCTCCTGTATCCCTCTGTGCTGCTGTAACCCCTCATACTCATTGTTACTACCTCCTGTATCCCTCTGTGCTGCTGTAACCCCTCATACTCAGTGTTACTGTCTCCTGTATCCCTCTGTGCTGCTGTAACCCCTCATACTCAGTGTTACTCTCTCCTGTATCCCTCTGTGCTGCTGTAACCCCTCATACTCAGTGTTACTCTCTCCTGTATCCCTCTGTGCTGCTGTAACTCCTCATACTCTGTGTTACTATCTCCTGTATCCCTCTGTGCTGCTGTAACCCCTCATACTCAGTGTTACTCTCTCCTGTATCCCTCTGTGCTGCTGTAACCCCTCATACTCAGTGTTACTCTCTCCTGTATGCCTCTGTGCTGCTGTAACCCCTCATACTCAGTGTTACTATCTCCTGTATCCCTCTGTGCTGCTGTAACCCCTCATACTCAGTGTTACTGTCTCCTGTATCCCTCTGTGCTGCTGTAACCCCTCATACTCAGTGTTACTGTCTCCTGTATCCCTCTGTGCTGCTGTAACCCCTCATACTCAGTGTTACTGTCTCCTGTATTCCTCTGTGCTGCTGTAACCCCTCATACTCAGTGTTACTGTCTCCTGTATTCCTCTGTGCTGCTGTAACCCCTCATACTCAGTGTTACTGTCTCCTGTATCCCTCTGTGCTGCTGTAACCCCTCATACTCTGTGTTACTCTCTCCTGTATCCCTCTGTGCTGCTGTAACCCCTCATACTCTGTGTTACTCTCTCCTGTATCCCTCTGTGCTGCTGTAACCCCTCATACTCAGTGTTACTGTCTCCTGTATCCCTCTGTGCTACTGTAACCCCTCATACTCTGTGTTACTGTCTCCTGTATCCCTCTGTGCTGCTGTAACCCCTCATACTCTGTGTTACTGTCTCCTGTATCCCTCTGTGCTGCTGTAACCCCTCATACTCAGTGTTACTGTCTCCTGTATCCCTCTGTGCTGCTGTAACCCCTCATACTCAGTGTTACTCTCTCCTGTATCCCTCTGTGCTGCTGTAACTCCTCATACTCAGTGTTACTCTCTCCTGTATCCCTCTGTGCTGCTGTAACCCCTCATACTCAGTGTTACTCTCTCCTGTATCCCTCTGTGCTGCTGTAACTCCTCATACTCAGTGTTACTATCTCCTGTATCCCTCTGTGCTGCTGTAACTCCTCATACTCAGTGTTACTGTCTCCTGTATCCCTCTGTGCTGCTGTAACCCCTCATACTCAGTGTTACTGTCTCCTGTATCCCTCTGTGCTGCTGTAACCCCTCATACTCAGTGTTACTCTCTCCTGTATCCCTCTGTGCTGCTGTAACCCCTCATACTCAGTGTTACTGTCTCCTGTATCCCTCTGTGCTGCTGTAACCACTCGTACTCAGTGTTACTCTCTCCTGTATCCCTCTGTGCTGCTGTAACCCCTCGTACTCAGTGTTACTCTCTCCTGTATCCCTCTGTGCTGCTGTAACCCCTCGTACTCAGTGTTACTATCTCCTGTATCCCTCTGTGCTGCTGTAACCCCTCATACTCAGTGTTACTGTCTCCTGTATCCCTCTGTGCTGCTGTAACTCCTCATACTCAGTGTTACTGTCTCCTGTATCCCTCTGTGCTGCTGTAACTCCTCATACTCAGTGTTACTCTCTCCTGTATCCCTCTGTGCTGCTGTAACCCCTCATACTCAGTGTTACTGTCTCCTGTATCCCTCTGTGCTGCTGTAACCCCTCATACTCAGTGTTACTGTCTCCTGTATCCCTCTGTGCTGCTGTAACTCCTCATACTCAGTGTTACTGTCTCCTGTATCCCTCTGTGCTGCTGTAACCCCTCATACTCAGTGTTACTCTCTCCTGTATCCCTCTGTGCTGCTGTAACCCCTCATACTCAGTGTTACTGTCTCCTGTATCCCTCTGTGCTGCTGTAACTCCTCATACTCAGTGTTACTATCTCCTGTATCCCTCTGTGCTGCTGTAACCCCTCATACTCAGTGTTACTATCTCCAGTATCCCTCTGTGCTGCTGTAACTCCTCATACTTAGTGTTACTGTCTCCTGTATCCCTCTGTGCTGCTGTAACCCCTCATACTCAGTGTTACTGTCTCCTGTATCCCTCTGTGCTGCTGTAACCCCTCATACTCAGTGTTACTATCTCCTGTATCCCTCTGTGCTGCTGTAACCCCTCATACTCAGTGTTACTGTCTCCTGTATCCCTCTGTGCTGCTGTAACCCCTCATACTCTGTGTTACTGTCTCCTGTATCCCTCTGTGCTGCATTAACTCCTCATACTCAGTGTTACTATCTCCTGTATCCCTCTGTGCTGCTGTAACCCCTCATACTCAGTGTTACTATCTCCAGTATCCCTCTGTGCTGCTGTAACTCCTCATACTCAGTGTTACTGTCTCCTGTATCCCTCTGTGCTGCTGTAACCCCTCATACTCAGTGTTACTGTCTCCTGTATCCCTCTGTGCTGCTGTAACCCCTCATACTCAGTGTTACTGTCTCCTGTATCCCTCTGTGCTGCTGTAACCCCTCATACTCAGTGTTACTGTCTCCTGTATCCCTCTGTGCTGCTGTAACCCCTCATACTCTGTGTTACTATCTCCTGTATCCCTCTGTGCTGCTGTAACCCCTCATACTCAGTGTTACTATCTCCTGTATCCCTCTGTGCTGCTGTAACTCCTCATACTCATTGTTACTATCTCCTGTATCCCTCTGTGCTGCTGTAACTCCTCATACTCAGTGTTACTCTCTCCTGTATCCCTCTGTGCTGCTGTAACCCCTCATACTCAGTGTTACTCTCTCCTGTATCCCTCTGTGCTGCTGTAACCCCTCATACTCAGTGTTACTGACTCCTGTATTCCTCTGTGCTGCTGTAACCCCTCATACTCAGTGTTACTCTCTCCTGTATCCCTCTGTGCTGCTGTAACCCCTCATACTCAGTGTTACTATCTCCTGTATCCCTCTGTGCTGCTGTAACCCCTCATACTCAGTGTTACTGTCTCCTGTATCCCTCTGTGCTGCTGTAACCACTCATACTCAGTGTTACTATCTCCTGTATTCCTCTGTGCTGCTGTAACCCCTCATACTCAGTGTTACTGTCTCCTGTATCCCTCTGTGCTGCTGTAACCCCTCATACTCAGTGTTACTATCTCCTGTATCCCTCTGCTGCTGTAACCCCTCATACTCATTGTTACTATCTCCTGTATCCCTCTGTGCTGCTGTAACTCCTCATACTCAGTGTTACTGTCTCCTGTATCCCTCTGCTGCTGTAACCCCTCATACTCAGTGTTACTATCTCCTGTATCCCTCTGTGCTGCTGTAACTCCTCATACTCAGTGTTACTATCTCCTATATCCCTCTGCTGCTGTAACCCCTCATACTCAGTGTTACTATCTCCTGTATCCCTCTGTGCTGCTGTAACCCCTCATACTCAGTGTTACTGTCTCCTGTATCCCTCTGTGCTGCTGTAACCCCTCATACTCAGTGTTACTGACTCCTGTATCCCTCTGTGCTGCTGTAACTCCTCATACTCAGTGTTACTGTCTCCTGTATCCCTCTGTGCTGCTGTAACTCCTCATACTCTGTGTTACTGTCTCCTGTATCCCTCTGTGCTGCTGTAACCCCTCATACTCAGTGTTACTGTCTCCTGTATACCTCTGTGCTGCTGTAACTCCTCATACTCTGTGTTACTGTCTCCTGTATCCCTCTGTGCTGCTGTAACTCCTCATACTCTGTGTTACTGTCTCCTGTATCCCTCTGTGCTGCTGTAACTCCTCATACTCAGTGTTACTATCTCCTGTATTCCTCTGTGCTGCTGTAACTCCTCATACTCAGTGTTACTGTCTCCTGTATCCCTCTGTGCTGCTGTAACCCCTCATACTCAGTGTTACTATCTCCTATATACCTCTGTGCTGCTGTAACCCCTCATACTCAGTGTTACTGTCTCCTGTATCCCTCTGTGCTGCTGTAACTCCTCATACTCAGTGTTACTGTCTCCTGTATCCCTCTGTGCTGCTGTAACCCCTCATACTCAGTGTTACTGTCTCCTGTATCCCTCTGTGCTGCTGTAACTCCTCATACTCAGTGTTACTATCTCCTGTATCCCTCTGTGCTGCTGTAACCCCTCATACTCAGTGTTACTGTCTCCTGTATTCCTCTGTGCTGCTGTAACCCCTCATACTCTGTGTTACTGTCTCCTGTATTCCTCTGTGCTGCTGTAACCCCTCATACTCTGTGTTACTGTCTCCTGTATCCCTCTGTGCTGCTGTAACTCCTCATACTCAGTGTTACTCTCTCCTGTATCCCTCTGTGCTGCTGTAACCCCTCATACTCATTGTTACTGTCTCCTGTATCCCTCTGTGCTGCTGTAACCCCTCATACTCAGTGTTACTCTCTCCTGTATCCCTCTGTGCTGCTGTAACCCCTCATACTCTGTGTTACTGTCTCCTGTATCCCTCTGTGCTGCTGTAACCCCTCATACTCAGTGTTACTGTTTCCTGTATCCCTCTGTGCTGCTGTAACTCCTCATACTCAGTGTTACTCTCTCCTGTATCCCTCTGTGCTGCTGTAACCCCTCATACTCATTGTTACTGTCTCCTGTATCCCTCTGTGCTGCTGTAACCCCTCATACTCAGTGTTACTATCTCCTGTATCCCTCTGTGCTGCTGTAAACCCTCATACTCAGTGTTACTGTCTCCTGTATCCCTCTGTGCTGCTGTAACCCTCATACTCAGTGTTACTATCTCCAGTATCCCTCTGTGCTGCTGTAACCACTCATACTCAGTGTTACTGTCTCCTGTATCCCTCTGTGCTGCTGTAACCCCTCATACTCAGTGTTACTCTCTCCTGTATCCCTCTGTGCTGCTGTAACCACTCATACTCAGTGTTACTCTCTCCTGTATCCCTCTGTGCTGCTGTAACTCCTCATACTCAGTGTTACTGTCTCCTGTATCCCTCTGTGCTGCTGTAACTCCTCATACTCAGTGTTACTGTCTCCTGTATCCCTCTGTGCTGCTGTAACCCCTCATACTCAGTGTTACTGTCTCCTGTATCCCTCTGTGCTGCTGTAACCCCTCATACTCAGTGTTACTCTCTCCTGTATCCCTCTGTGCTGCTGTAACCCCTCATACTCAGTGTTACTGTCTCCTGTATCCCTCTGTGCTGCTGTAACTCCTCATACTCAGTGTTACTGTCTCCTGTATCCCTCTGTGCTGCTGTAACCCCTCATACTCAGTGTTACTGTCTCCTGTATCCCTCTGTGCTGCTGTAACTCCTCATACTCTGTGTTACTATCTCCTGTATCCCTCTGTGCTGCTGTAACCCCTCATACTCTGTGTTACTGTCTCCTGCATCCCTCTGTGCTGCTGTAACCCCTCATACTCAGTGTTACTGTCTCCTGTATACCTCTGTGCTGCTGTAACCCCTCATACTCAGTATTACTCTCTCCTGTATCCCTCTGTGCTGCTGTAACCCCTCATACTCAGTGTTACTGTCTCCTGTATTCCTCTGTGCTGCTGTAATCCCTCATACTCAGTGTTACTGTCTCCTGTATCCCTCTATGCTGCTGTAACCCCTCATACTCAGTGTTACTATCTGCTGTATCCCTCTGTGCTGCTGTAACCACTCATACTCAGTGTTACTGTCTCCTGTATCCCTCTGTGCTGCTGTAACCCCTCATACTCAGTGTTACTATCTCCAGTATCCCTCTGTGCTGCTGTAACTCCTCATACTCAGTGTTACTCTCTCCTGTATCCCTCTGTGCTGCTGTAATCCCTCATACTCAGTGTTACTGTCTCCTGTATTCCTCTGTGCTGCTGTAACCCCTCATACTCAGTGTTACTGTCTCCTGTATCCCTCTGTGCTGCTGTAACCCCTCATACTCAGTGTTACTATCTCCTGTATCCCTCTGTGCTGCTGTAACCCCTCATACTCAGTGTTACTGTCTCCTGTATCCCTCTGTGCTGCTGTAACCCCTCATACTCAGTGTTACTGTCTCCTGTATCCCTCTGTGCTGCTGTAACTCCTCATACTCAGTGTTACTGTCTCCTGTATCCCTCTGTGCTGCTGTAACCCCTCATACTCAGTGTTACTGTCTCCTGTATCCCTCTGTGCTGCTGTAACCCCTCATACTCAGTGTTACTGTCTCCTGTATTCCTCTGTGCTGCTGTAACTCCTCATACTCAGTGTTACTGTCTCCTGTATTCCTCTGTGCTGCTGTAACTCCTCATACTCAGTGTTACTATCTCCTGTATTCCTCTGTGCTGCTGTAACTCCTCATACTCAGTGTTACTGTCTCCTGTATCCCTCTGTGCTGCTGTAACCCCTCATACTCAGTGTTACTCTCTCCTGTATCCCTCTGTGCTGCTGTAACCCCTCATACTCAGTGTTACTGTCTCCTGTATCCCTCTGTGCTGCTGTAACTCCTCATACTCAGTGTTACTATCTCCTGTATTCCTCTGTGCTGCTGTAACCCCTCATACTCCGTGTTACTCTCTCCTGTATCCCTCTGTGCTGCTGTAACCCCTCATACTCAGTGTTACTGTCTCCTGTATCCCTCTGTGCTGCTGTAACTCCTCATACTCAGTGTTACTATCTCCTGTATCCCTCTGTGCTGCTGTAACCACTCATACTCAGTGTTACTATCTCCTGTATCCCTCTGTGCTGCTGTAACCCCTCATACTCAGTGTTACTGTCTCCTGTATCCCTCTGTGCTGCTGTAACTCCTCATACTCATTGTTACTGTCTCCTGTATCCCTCTGTGCTGCTGTAACTCCTCATACTCAGTGTTACTGTCTCCTGTATCCCTCTGTGCTGCTGTAACTCCTCATACTCTGTGTTACTGTCTCCTGTATCCCTCTGTGCTGCTGTAACTCCTCATACTCAGTGTTACTGTCTCCTGTATCCCTCTGTGCTGCTGTAACCCCTCATACTCAGTGTTACTATCTCCTGTATCCCTCTGTGCTGCTGTAACCCCTCATACTCAGTGTTACTCTCTCCTGTATCCCTCTGTGCTGCTGTAACTCCTCATACTCTGTGTTACTGTCTCCTGTATCCCTCTGTGCTGCTGTAACCCCTCATACTCAGTGTTACTGTCTCCTGTATCCCTCTGTGCTGCTGTAACTCCTCATACTCAGTGTTACTCTCTCCTGTATCCCTCTGTGCTGCTGTAACCCCTCATACTCATTGTTACTGTCTCCTGTATCCCTCTGTGCTGCTGTAACCCCTCATACTCAGTGTTACTGTCTCCTGTATCCCTCTGTGCTGCTGTAACCCCTCATACTCAGTGTTACTGTCTCCTGTATCCCTCTGTGCTGCTGTAACCCCTCATACTCAGTGTTACTGTCTCCAGTATCCCTCTGTGCTGCTGTAACCCCTCATACTCAGTGTTACTGTCTCCTGTATTCCTCTGTGCTGCTGTAACCCCTCATACTCAGTGTTACTGTCTCCTGTATCCCTCTGTGCTGCTGTAACCCCTCATACTCAGTGTTACTGTCTCCTGTATCCCTCTGTGCTGCTGTAACCCCTCATACTCAGTGTTACTATCTCCTGTATCCCTCTGTGCTGCTGTAACCCCTCATACTCAGTGTTACTGTCTCCTGTATCCCTCTGTGCTGCTGTAACCCCTCATACTCAGTGTTACTGTCTCCTGTATACCTCTGTGCTGCTGTAACTCCTCATACTCAGTGTTACTGTCTCCTGTATCCCTCTGTGCTGCTGTAACTCCTCATACTCAGTGTTACTGTCTCCTGTATACCTCTGTGCTGCTGTAACTCCTCATACTCAGTGTTACTTGTTCCTGTATCCCTCTGTGCTGCTGTAACCCCTCATACTCAGTGTTACTGTCTCCTGTATCCCTCTGTGCTGCTGTAACCCCTCATACTCAGTGTTACTGTCTCCTGTATCCCTCTGTGCTGCTGTAACCCCTCATACTCAGTGTTACTGTCTCCTGTATCCCTCTGTGCTGCTGTAACCCCTCATACTCAGTGTTACTATCTCCAGTATCCCTCTGTGCTGCTGTAACCCCTCATACTCAGTGTTACTGTCTCCTGTATCCCTCTGTGCTGCTGTAACTCCTCATACTCAGTGTTACTGTCTCCTGTATCCCTCTGTGCTGCTGTAACTCCTCATACTCTGTGTTACTATCTCCTGTATTCCTCTGTGCTGCTGTAACCCCTCATACTCAGTGTTACTATCTCCTGTATCCCTCTGTGCTGCTGTAACCCCTCATACTCAGTGTTACTGTCTCCTGTATCCCTCTGTGCTGCTGTAACCCCTCATACTCAGTGTTACTATCTCCAGTATCCCTCTGTGCTGCTGTAACCCCTCATACTCAGTGTTACTGTCTCCTGTATTCCTCTGTGCTGCTGTAACCCCTCATACTCAGTGTTACTATCTCCTGTATCCCTCTGTGCTGCTGTAACCCCTCATACTCAGTGTTACTATCTCCAGTATCCCTCTGTGCTGCTGTAACCCCTCATACTCAGTGTTACTGTCTCCTGTATTCCTCTGTGCTGCTGTAACCCCTCATACTCAGTGTTACTATCTCCTGTATCCCTCTGTGCTGCTGTAACCCCTCATACTCAGTGTTACTATCTCCAGTATCCCTCTGTGCTGCTGTAACCCCTCATACTCAGTGTTACTGTCTCCTGTATTCCTCTGTACTGCTGTAACCCCTCATACTCAGTGTTACTGTCTCCTGTATCCCTCTGTGCTGCTGTAACCCCTCATACTCAGTGTTACTGTCTCCTGTATCCCTCTGTGCTGCTGTAACCCCTCATACTCAGTGTTACTGTCTCCTGTATCCCTCTGTGCTGCTGTAACCCCTCATACTCAGTGTTACTGTCTCCTGTATTCCTCTGTGCTGCTGTAACTCCTCATACTCAGTGTTACTATCTCCTGTATCCCTCTGTGCTGCTGTAACCACTCATACTCAGTGTTACTATCTCCTGTATCCCTCTGTGCTGCTGTAACCCCTCATACTCAGTGTTACGGTCTCCTGTATCCCTCTGTGCTGCTGTAACTCCTCATACTCATTGTTACTGTCTCCTGTATCCCTCTGTGCTGCTGTAACTCCTCATACTCAGTGTTACTGTCTCCTGTATCCCTCTGTGCTGCTGTAACTCCTCATACTCTGTGTTACTGTCTCCTGTATCCCTCTGTGCTGCTGTAACTCCTCATACTCAGTGTTACTGTCTCCTGTATCCCTCTGTGCTGCTGTAACCCCTCATACTCAGTGTTACTATCTCCTGTATCCCTCTGTGCTGCTGTAACCCCTCATACTCAGTGTTACTCTCTCCTGTATCCCTCTGTGCTGCTGTAACTCCTCATACTCTGTGTTACTGTCTCCTGTATCCCTCTGTGCTGCTGTAACCCCTCATACTCAGTGTTACTGTCTCCTGTATTCCTCTGTGCTGCTGTAACTCCTCATACTCAGTGTTACTATCTCCTGTATTCCTCTGTGCTGCTGTAACTCCTCATACTCATTGTTACTGTCTCCTGTATCCCTCTGTGCTGCTGTAACCCCTCATACTCTGTGTTACTGTCTCCTGTATCCCTCTGTGCTGCTGTAACCCCTCATACTCAGTGTTACTGTCTCCTGTATCCCTCTGTGCTGCTGTAACCCCTCATACCCAGTGTTACTCTCTCCTGTATCCCTCTGTGCTGCTGTAACCCCTCATACTCAGTGTTACTGTCTCCTGTATCCCTCTGTGCTGCTGTAACTCCTCATACTCAGTGTTACTGTCTCCTGTATCCCTCTGTGCTGCTGTAACCCCTCATACTCAGTGTTACTCTCTCCTGTATCCCTCTGTGCTGCTGTAACCCCTCATACTCAGTGTTACTGTCTCCTGTAATCCCCCTGTGCTGCTGTAACCCCTCATACTCAGTGTTACTGTCTCCTGTATTCCTCTGTGCTGCTGTAACTCCTCATACTCAGTGTTACTATCTCCTGTATTCCTCTGTGCTGCTGTAACCCCTCATACTCAGTGTTACTCTCTCCTGTATCCCTCTGTGCTGCTGTAACCCCTCATACTCAGTGTTACTGTCTCCTGTATCCCTCTGTGCTGCTGTAACCCCTCATACTCAGTGTTACTGTCTCCTGTATCCCTCTGTGCTGCTGTAACCCCTCATACTCAGTGTTACTGTCTCCTGTATCCCTCTGTGCTGCTGTAACCCCTCATACTCAGTGTTACTCTCTCCTGTATCCCTCTGTGCTGCTGTAACCCCTCATACTCAGTGTTACTGTCTCCTGTATCCCTCTGTGCTGCTGTAACCCCTCATACTCAGTGTTACTGTCTCCTGTATCCCTCTGTGCTGCTGTAACCCCTCATACTCAGTGTTACTATCTCCTGTATCCCTCTGTGCTGCTGTAACCCCTCATACTCAGTGTTACTGTCTCCTGTATCCCTCTGTGCTGCTGTAACCCCTCATACTCAGTGTTACTATCTCCTGTATTCCTCTGTGCTGCTGTAACCCCTCATACTCAGTGTTACTATCTCCTGTATCCCTCTGTGCTGCTGTAACCCCTCATACTCAGTGTTACTATCTCCTGTATTCCTCTGTGCTGCTGTAACTCCTCGTACTCAGTGTTACTGTCTCCTGTATCCCTCTGTGCTGCTGTAACCCCTCATACACAGTGTTACTGTCTCCTGTATACCTCTGTGCTGCTGTAACCCCTCATACTCAGTGTTACTGTCTCCTGTATCCCTCTGTGCTGCTGTAACCCCTCATACTCAGTGTTACTGTCTCCTGTATACCTCTGTGCTGCTGTAACCCCTCATACTCAGTGTTAATCTCTCCTGTATCCCTCTGTGCTGCTGTAACACCTCATACTCAGTGTTACTGTCTCCTGTATCCCTCTGTGCTGCTGTAACCCCTCATACTCAGTGTTACTGTCTCCTGTATACCTCTGTGCTGCTGTAACCCCTCATACTCAGTGTTACTGACTCCTGTATCCCTCTGTGCTGCTGTAACTCCTCATACTCAGTGTTACTATCTCCTGTATCCCTCTGTGCTGCTGTAACCCCTCATACTCAGTGTTACTCTCTCCTGTATCCCTCTGTGCTGCTGTAACCCCTCATACTCAGTGTTACTCTCTCCTGTATCCCTCTGTGCTGCTGTAACCCCTCATACTCAGTGTTACTCTCTCCTGTATCCCTCTGTGCTGCTGTAACCCCTCATACTCAGTGTTACTGTCTCCTGTATCCCTCTGTGCTGCTGTAACTCCTCATACTCAGTGTTACTGTCTCCTGTATCCCTCTGTGCTGCTGTAACCCATCATACTCAGTGTTACTCTCTCCTGTATCCCTCTGTGCTGCTGTAACCCCTCATACTCAGTGTTACTATCTGCTGTATCCCTCTGTGCTGCTGTAACTCCTCATACTCAGTGTTACTGTCTCCTGTATACCTCTGTGCTGCTGTAACCCCTCATACTCAGTGTTACTCTCTCCTGTATCCCTCTGTGCTGCTGTAACCCCTCATACTCAGTGTTACTCTCTCCTGTATCCCTCTGTGCTGCTGTAACCCCTCATACTCAGTGTTACTCTCTCCTGTATCCCTCTGTGCTGCTGTAACCCCTCATACTCAGTGTTACTGTCTCCTGTATCCCTCTGTGCTGCTGTAACTCCTCATACTCAGTGTTACTGTCTCCTGTATCCCTCTGTGCTGCTGTAACCCCTCATACTCAGTGTTACTGTCTCCTGTATCCCTCTGTGCTGCTGTAACCCCTCATACTCAGTGTTACTATCTCCTGTATCCCTCTGTGCTGCTGTAACTCCTCATACTCAGTGTTACTATCTCCTGTATCCCTCTGTGCTGCTGTAACCCCTCATACTCAGTGTTACTGTCTCCTGTATCCCTCTGTGCTGCTGTAACCCCTCATACTCAGTGTTACTCTCTCCTGTATCCCTCTGTGCTGCTGTAACCCCTCATACTCAGTGTTACTATCTCCTGTATCCCTCTGTGCTGCTGTAACCCCTCATACTCAGTGTTACTGTCTCCTGTATCCCTCTGTGCTGCTGTAACCCCTCATACTCAGTGTTACTCTCTCCTGTATCCCTCTGTGCTGCTGTAACCCCTCATACTCAGTGTTACTATCTCCTGTATCCCTCTGTGCTGCTGTAACCCCTCATACTCAGTGTTACTCTCTCCTGTATCCCTCTGTGCTGCTGTAACCCCTCATACTCAGTGTTACTGTCTCCTGTATCCCTCTGTGCTGCTGTAACTCCTCATACTCAGTGTTAGTATCTCCTGTATTCCTCTGTGCTGCTGTAACCCCTCATACTCAGTGTTACTCTCCTGTATCCCTCTGTGCTGCTGTAACCCCTCATACTCAGTGTTACTGTCTCCTGTATCCCTCTGTGCTGCTGTAACTCCTCATACTCAGTGTTACTATCTCCTGTATCCCTCTGTGCTGCTGTAACCACTCATACTCAGTGTTACTATCTCCTGTATCCCTCTGTGCTGCTGTAACCCCTCATACTCAGTGTTACTGTCTCCTGTATCCCTCTGTGCTGCTGTAACTCCTCATACTCATTGTTACTGTCTCCTGTATCCCTCTGTGCTGCTGTAACTCCTCATACTCAGTGTTACTGTCTCCTGTATCCCTCTGTGCTGCTGTAACTCCTCATACTCTGTGTTACTGTCTCCTGTATCCCTCTGTGCTGCTGTAACTCCTCATACTCAGTGTTACTGTCTCCTGTATCCCTCTGTGCTGCTGTAACCCCTCATACTCAGTGTTACTATCTCCTGTATCCCTCTGTGCTGCTGTAACCCCTCATACTCAGTGTTACTCTCTCCTGTATCCCTCTGTGCTGCTGTAACTCCTCATACTCTGTGTTACTGTCTCCTGTATCCCTCTGTGCTGCTGTAACCCCTCATACTCTGTGTTACTGTCTCCTGTATCCCTCTGTGCTGCTGTAACCCCTCATACTCAGTGTTACTGTCTCCTGTATTCCTCTGTGCTGCTGTAACTCCTCATACTCAGTGTTACTATCTCCTGTATTCCTCTGTGCTGCTGTAACTCCTCATACTCACTGTTACTGTCTCCTGTATCCCTCTGTGCTGCTGTAACCCCTCATACTCTGTGTTACTGTCTCCTGTATCCCTCTGTGCTGCTGTAACCCCTCATACTCTGTGTTACTGTCTCCTGTATCCCTCTGTGCTGCTGTAACCCCTCATACTCAGTGTTACTGTCTCCTGTATCCCTCTGTGCTGCTGTAACCCCTCATACTCAGTGTTACTCTCTCCTGTATCCCTCTGTGCTGCTGTAACCCCTCATACTCAGTGTTACTATCTCCTGTATCCCTCTGTGCTGCTGTAACCCCTCATACTCATTGTTACTTGTTCCTGTATCCCTCTGTGCTGCTGTAACCCCTCATACTCAGTGTTACTGTCTCCTGTATCCCTCTGTGCTGCTGTAACTCCTCATACTCAGTGTTACTGTCTCCTGTATCCCTCTGTGCTGCTGTAACCCCTCATACTCAGTGTTACTCTCTCCTGTATCCCTCTGTGCTGCTGTAACCCCTCATACTCAGTGTTACTGTCTCCTGTATCCCTCTGTGCTGCTGTAACCCCTCATACTCAGTGTTACTGTCTCCTGTATTCCTCTGTGCTGCTGTAACTCCTCATACTCAGTGTTACTATCTCCTGTATTCCTCTGTGCTGCTGTAACCCCTCATACTCAGTGTTACTCTCTCCTGTATCCCTCTGTGCTTCTGTAACCCCTCATACTCAGTGTTACTGTCTCCTGTATCCCTCTGTGCTGCTGTAACCCCTCATACTCAGTGTTACTGTCTCCTGTATCCCTCTGTGCTGCTGTAACCCCTCATACTCAGTGTTACTGTCTCCTGTATCCCTCTGTGCTGCTGTAACCCCTCATACTCAGTGTTACTCTCTCCTGTATCCCTCTGTGCTGCTGTAACCCCTCATACTCAGTGTTACTGTCTCCTGTATCCCTCTGTGCTGCTGTAACCCCTCATACTCAGTGTTACTGTCTCCTGTATCCCTCTGTGCTGCTGTAACCCCTCATACTCAGTGTTACTATCTCCTGTATCCCTCTGTGCTGCTGTAACCCCTCATACTCAGTGTTACTATCTCCTGTATCCCTCTGTGCTGCTGTAACCCCTCATACTCAGTGTTACTATCTCCTGTATCCCTCTGTGCTGCTGTAACCCCTCATACTCAGTGTTACTATCTCCTGTATTCCTCTGTGCTGCTGTAACTCCTCATACTCAGTGTTACTGTCTCCTGTATCCCTCTGTGCTGCTGTAACCCCTCGTACTCAGTGTTACTGTCTCCTGTATCCCTCTGTGCTGCTGTAACCCCTCATACTCAGTGTTACTCTCTCCTGTATCCCTCTGTGCTGCTGTAACACCTCATACTCAGTGTTACTGTCTCCTGTATCCCTCTGTGCTGCTGTAACCCCTCATACACAGTGTTACTGTCTCCTGTATACCTCTGTGCTGCTGTAACCCCTCATACTCAGTGTTACTGTCTCCTGTATCCCTCTGTGCTGCTGTAACCCCTCATACTCAGTGTTACTGTCTCCTGTATACCTCTGTGCTGCTGTAACCCCTCATACTCAGTGTTACTGTCTCCTGTATCCCTCTGTGCTGCTGTAACTCCTCATACTCAGTGTTACTGTCTCCTGTATCCCTCTGTGCTGCTGTAACCCCTCATACTCAGTGTTACTGTCTCCTGTATCCCTCTGTGCTGCTGTAACCCCTCATACTCAGTGTTACTATCTCCTGTATCCCTCTGTGCTGCTGTAACTCCTCATACTCAGTGTTACTATCTCCTGTATCCCTCTGTGCTGCTGTAACCCCTCATACTCAGTGTTACTGTCTCCTGTATCCCTCTGTGCTGCTGTAACCCCTCATACTCAGTGTTACTCTCTCCTGTATCCCTCTGTGCTGCTGTAACCCCTCATACTCAGTGTTACTATCTCCTGTATCCCTCTGTGCTGCTGTAACCCCTCATACTCAGTGTTACTCTCTCCTGTATCCCTCTGTGCTGCTGTAACCCCTCATACTCAGTGTTACTGTCCTCTGTATCCCTCTGTGCTGCTGTAACCCCTCATACTCAGTGTTACTATCTCCTGTATCCCTCTGTGCTGCTGTAACCCCTCATACTCAGTGTTACTGTCTCCTGTATTCCTCTGTGCTGCTGTAACCCCTCATACTCAGTGTTACTGTCTCCTGTATCCCTCTGTGCTGCTGTAACTCCTCATACTCAGTGTTACTATCTCCTGTATCCCTCTGTGCTGCTGTAACCCCTCATACTCAGTGTTACTATCTCCTGTATCCCTCTGTGCTGCTGTAACCCCTCATACTCAGTGTTACTGTCTCCTGTATCCCTCTGTGCTGCTGTAACCCCTCATACTCAGTGTTACTATCTCCTGTATCCCTCTGTGCTGCTGTAACTCCTCATACTCTGTGTTACTGTCTCCTGTATCCCTCTGTGCTGCTGTAACCCCTCATACTCTGTGTTACTGTCTCCTGTATCCCTCTGTGCTGCTGTAACCCCTCATACTCAGTGTTACTGTCTTCTGTATCCCTCTGTGCTGCTGTAACCCCTCATACTCAGTGTTACTGTCTCCTGTATCCCTCTGTGCTGCTGTAACCCCTCATACTCAGTGTTACTGTCTCCTGTATCCCTCTGTGCTGCTGTAACCCCTCGTACTCAGTGTTACTCTCTCCTGTATCCATCTGTGCTGCTGTAACCCCTCGTACTCAGTGTTACTGTCTCCTGTATCCCTCTGTGCTGCTGTAACTCCTCGTACTCAGTGTTACTATCTCCAGTATCCCTCTGTGCTGCTGTAACTCCTCATACTCATTGTTACTATCTCCTGTATCCCTCTGTGCTGCTGTGACCCCTCATACTCAGTGTTACTGTCTCCTGTATCCCTCTGTGCTGCTGTAACCCCTCATACTCAGTGTTACTGTCTCCTGTATCCCTCTGTGCTGCTGTAACTCCTCATACTCAGTGTTACTATCTCCTGTATTCCTCTGTGCTGCTGTAACCCCTCATACTCAGTGTTACTGTCTCCTGTATACCTCTGTGCTGCTGTAACTCCTCATACTCAGTGTTACTGTCTCCTGTATTCCTCTGTGCTGCTGTAACTCCTCATACTCAGTGTTACTATCTCCTGTATTCCTCTGTGCTGCTGTAACTCCTCATACTCAGTGTTACTGTCTCCTGTATCCCTCTGTGCTGCTGTAACCCCTCATACTCAGTGTTACTGTCTCCTGTATACCTCTGTGCTGCTGTAACTCCTCATACTCAGTGTTACTGTCTCCTGTATCCCTCTGTGCTGCTGTAACTCCTCATACTCATTGTTACTGTCTCCTGTATCCCTCTGTGCTGCTGTAACCCCTCATACTCAGTGTTACTGACTCCTGTATCCCTCTGTGCTGCTGTAACCACTCATACTCAGTGTTACTCTCTCCTGTATCCCTCTGTGCTGCTGTAACCCCTCATACTCGGTGTTACTCTCTCCTGTATCCCTCTGTGCTGCTGTAACCCCTCATACTCAGTGTTACTCTCTCCTGTATCCCTCTGTGCTGCTGTAACTCCTCATACTCAGTGTTACTGTCTCCTGTATCCCTCTGTGCTGCTGTAACCCCTCATACTCAGTGTTACTCTCTCCTGTATCCCTCTGTGCTGCTGTAACCCCTCATACTCAGTGTTACTGTCTTCTGTATCCCTCTGTGCTGCTGTAACCCCTCATACTCAGTGTTACGTCTCCTGTATCCCTCTGTGCTGCTGTAACTCCTCATACTCAGTGTTACTGTCTCCTGTATCCCTCTGTGCTGCTGTAACTCCTCATACTCAGTGTTACTATCTCCTGTATTCCTCTGTGCTGCTGTAACTCCTCATACTCAGTGTTACTGTCTTCTGTATCCCTCTGTGCTGCTGTAACCCCTCATACTCAGTGTTACTGTCTCCTGTATCCCTCTGTGCTGCTGTAACCACTCATACTCAGTGTTACTGTCTTCTGTATCCCTCTGTGCTGCTGTAACTCCTCATACTCAGTGTTACTATCTCCTGTATCCCTCTGTGCTGCTGTAACTCCTCATAATCAGTGTTACTGTCTTCTGTATCCCTCTGTGCTGCTGTAACTCCTCATACTCAGTGTTACTATCTCCTGTATCCCTCTGTGCTGCTGTAACTCCTCATACTCAGTGTTACTGTCTCCTGTATTCCTCTGTGCTGCTGTAACTCCTCATACTCAGTGTTACTGTCTCCTGTATCCCTCTGTGCTGCTATAACCCCTCATACTCATTGTTACTATCTCCTGTATCCCTCTGTGCTGCTGTAACTCCTCATACTCAGTGTTACTGTCTCCTGTATCCCTCTGTGCTGCTGTAACCCCTCATACTCAGTGTTACTGTCTCCTGTATCCCTCTGTGCTGCTGTAACTCCTCATACTCTGTGTTACTGTCTCCTGTATCCCTCTGTGCTGCTGTAACCCCTCATACTCAGTGTTACTGTCTCCTGTATCCCTCTGTGCTGCTGTAACTCCTCATACTCAGTGTTACTATCTCCTGTATCCCTCTGTGCTGCTGTAACTCCTCATACTCAGTGTTACTCTCTCCTGTATCCCTCTGTGCTGCTGTAACTCCTCATACTCAGTGTTACTGTCTCCTGTATCCCTCTGTGCTGCTGTAACCCCTCATACTCAGTGTTACTATCTCCTGTATCCCTCTGTGCTGCTGTAACCCCTCATACTCAGTGTTACTGTCTCCTGTATCCCTCTGTGCTGCTGTAACCCCTCATACTCAGTGTTACTGTCTCCTGTATCCCTCTGTGCTGCTGTAACCCCTCATACTCGGTGTTACTCTCTCCTGTATCCCTCTGTGCTGCTGTAACCCCTCATACTCAGTGTTACTGTCTCCTGTATCCCTCTGTGCTGCTGTAACTCCTCATACTCAGTGTTACTGTCTCCTGTATCCCTCTGTGCTGCTGTAACTCCTCATACTCAGTGTTACTGTCTCCTGTATCCCTCTGTGCTGCTGTAACCCCTCATACTCAGTGTTACTATCTCCAGTATCCCACTGTGCTGCTGTAACCCCTCATACTCTGTGTTACTGTCTCCTGTATCCCTCTGTGCTGCTGTAACCCCTCATACTCCGTGTTACTATCTCCAGTATCCCACTGTGCTGCAGTAGAATACGCCGGCACTTCTGTAGAATACGCCAGCGCTGCTGTAGAGTACATTGGCGCTGTTGTAGAGTACGCCGGTGCTCAGGGCTGTTTCTAGCACCCTCATCTAAATGGGTGTGGCCTCGTCTGAAAAGACTACCTCACAATCCAGTTTTTGACCCTGCTCCAACAGATCACGACCACCACAGGAAAAAAAAATTCTACCATATTAAGCCCCACGCAGTAATGCCCTCTGCACCATATTAAGCCCCACACAGTAATGCCCCCTGCACCATATTATGCCACACACCCCAATGCCCTTGATACATTAAATCCCCACACTACGGCAGGCAAGAGTCCCCATTTCACACATTATGGCAGGTGTCCCCATTTTACACATTGAGAGAGAGAATACTTACAGAGGCGATTACCGCTCTTCGGCCCGCCTCACCAGTCGCTCCTCGCGCTGGCCTTTCCCTCTTCCTAACTTGGATCCCCCTCTGTACTCCGCTCAGGGGGGGGGGAGTTTCGCGGAGTGACGGGGTTGCGTCATGACGTAACGACGCAAACGCGTCATTCCGTGAAACCCCGCCCCCCGAGCGGGTTACTTGGGGAGAAATAGGAGGGGGAAGCAGGGAGCCACAGTTAGTGCCGCGGCGGGCGCCCAGTGCTCGCCTGCCCCAAGAAACAGGCCTGCCGGTTCTGCTGTAGATTACGCTGGTGCTGCTGTAGAGTATGTCGGTGCTGCTATCGAGTACGTCGGTGCTGCCGTAGAGTATGTCCGTGCTACTGTAGAGTATGTCCGTGCTGCTGTAGAGTATGTCCGTGCTGCTGTAGAGTATGCCGGTGCTGCCATAGAGTATGTCCGTGCTACTGTAGAGTATGTCGGTGCTGCTGTAGATTACGCCGGTGCTGCTGTAGAGTACGCTGATGCTGTTGTAGAGTACGTCAGTGCTGCTGTAATGTAAGCCGGTGCTGCTGTAGAGTATGCCGATGCTGCTGTAGAGTACGCAGGTGCTGCTGTAGAGTACGCCGGTGCTGGTGCTGCTGTAGAGTACGCCGGGGCTGCTGTAGAGTAGGCCGGTGCTGCTGTATAGTACGACAGTGCTGCTGTAGAGTATGTCGGTGCTGCTGTAGAGTAATCAGGCACTGCTGTAGAGTACACCGATGCAGCTGTATTGTACGTCGGTGCTGCTGTAGAGTATGCCAGTGCTGCTGTAGAGTATGCCGGTACTGCTGCAATGTATGCCACCGGTGCTGCTGTATTGTACGCCGGGGCTGCTGTAGAGTATTTTGGTGCTGCTGTAGAGTATGCCAGTGCTGCTGAGTGTTTGCTGTAGAGTATGCCAATGCTGCTGTAGTGTACGCTGATGCTGCTGTAGAGTATGTCGGTGTTACTGTAGAGTACGCTGGTGCTGCTGTAGAGTATGTTGGTGCTGCTATAAAGTATGCCGGTGCTGCTGTAGAGTATGCCAGGGCTGCTGTAGAGTATGTTGGTGCTGCTGTAGAGTATGCCGGTGCTGCTGTAGAGTATGCCAGGGCTGCTGTAGAGTATGCCGAGGCTGCTGTAGAGTATGTTGGTGCTGCTGTAGAGTATGTTGGTGCTGCTGTAGAGTATGTTGGTGCTGCTGTAGAGTATGCCGGTGCTGCTGTAGAATATGCCGGTGCTGCTGTAGAGTATGCCGGTGCTGCTGTAGAGTATGCCGGTGCTGCTGTAGAGTATGCCGGTGCTGCTGTAGAGTATGCCGGTGCTGCTGTAGAGTATGCCGGGGCTGCTGTAGAGTATGTCGGTGCTGCTGTAGAGTATGCCGGTGCTGCTGTAGAGTATGCCGGTGCTGCTGTAGAGTATACCGGTGCTGCTGTAGAGTATGCCAGGGCTGCTGTAGAGTATGTTGGTGCTGCTGTAGAGTATGCCGATGCTGCTGTAGAGTATGCCGATGCTGCTGTAGAGTACGCCGATGCTGCTGTAGAGTACGCCGATGCTGCTGTAGAGTACGCCGATGCTGCTGTAGAGTACGCCGATGCTGCTGTAGAGTACGCTGGTGCTGCTGTAGAGTACGCCGGTGCTGCTGTATTGTATGCCGGTGCTGCTGATATTGTACGCCGGGGCTGCTGTAAAGTTTGTCCGTGCTTCTGTAGAGTATGCTGTAGAGTATCCCGGTGCTGCTGTAGTGTACGCTGATGCTGCTGTAGAGTATGTCGGTGCTGCTGTAGAGTATGTCGGTGCTGCTGTAGAGTATGCCGGTGCTGCTGTAGAGTATGCCGATGCTGCTGTAGAATACGCCTGTGCTGCTGTAGAGTACACCGGTGCTGCTGTAGAGTATGTCGGTACTGATGCAGAGTACGCCGGTGCTGCTTTAAAGTAAGCCTGTGCTGCTGTAGAGTATGTCAGTGCTGCTGTAATTTATGTCGGTGCTGCTGTAGAGGACGCCGGTGCAGCTGTAGAGTACGTCTGTGCTGCTGTAGTGTAAGCCGGTGCTGCTGTAGTGTACGCCGGGGCTGCTGTAGTACGCCGGTTCTTCTGTCGAGTATGTCAGTGATGCTGTCAAATATGTTGGTGCTGCTGTAGAGTACGCCCTTTGCTGCTGTAGAGTACACCGGTACTGCTGTATTGTATGCTGGGGCTGCTGTATTGTATGCCAGGGCTGCTGTAGAGTACGCCGGGTGCTGCCTCTCATTGGGTAAGTCCCTAACACTAACTATAGGGGTTCAGGTCCGGGGGGCAGGGACTTACCCAATGAGAGGCTACCTTGATGCGATGGGTAAGCTCATAGCCCTGGCCAGGAATATGCTAAGTGCCTCTGGTTATTACAGGTTGAGCTAGTGTGAGACAGTGCACCTGCTACTTTTTCCCTCTGTACACTGCTGTAAAGTACGCTTGAGCTGCTGTAGAGTAAGCCGGTGCTGCTGTAGAGTATGTCAGTGCTACTGTAGAGTACGCCGGTGCTGCTGTAGAGTATGTTGGTGCTACTGTATTGTACGCCGGTGCTGCTGTAGAGTATGTTGGTGCTACTGTATTGTACGCCGGTGCTGCTGTAGAGTATGTTGGTGCTACTGTATTGTACGCCGGTGCTGCTGTAGAGTATGTTGGTGCTACTGTATTGTACGCCGGTGCTGCTGTAGAGTATGCCGGTACTGCTGTAAAATTCGCAGATGCCGCTGTAGAGTATACCGGTGCTGCTGTAGAGTATGCTGATGCTGCTGTAGAGTATGTCGGTGCTACTGTATTGTACGCTGGTGCTGCTGTAGAGTATGTTGGTGCTACTGTATTGTACGCCGGTGCTGCTGTAGAGTATGCTGGTGCTGCTGTAGAGTATGCCGGTACTGCTGTAAAATTCACTGATGCTGCTGTAGAGTATACCGGTGCGGCTGTAGAGAATGCTGGTGCTGCTGTAGAGTATGCCGGTGCTACTGTAGAGTATGTCGGTGCTGCTGTAGAATATGCCGATGCTGCTGTAGAATATGCCAATGCTGATGTAGAGTACGCCGGTGCTGATGTAGAGTACGCCGGTGCTGCTTTAAGGTAAACCTGTGCTGCTGTAGAGTAAGCCTATGCTGCTGTAGAGTATGTCGGTGCTGCTGTAATTTATGTCGGTGCTGCTGTAGAGGACGCCGGTGCTGCTTTAGAGTACGTCTGTGCTGCTGTAGTGTAAGCCGGTGCTGCTGTATAGTACGCCGGTGCTTCTGTCAAGTATGTCGGTGCTGTTGCCGAGTATGTTGGTGCTGCTGTAGAGTACGCCCTTTGCTGCTGTAGAGTACACCGGTACTGCTGTATTGTACGCTGGGGCTGCTGCATTGTATGCCAGGGCTGCTGTAGAGTACGCCGGGGCTGCTGTAGAGTACGCCGGGGCTGCTGTAGAGTACTCCGGGGCTGCTGTAGAGTACTCCGGGGCTGCTGTAAAATACGCCTGGGCTGCTGTAGAGTACGCCTGTGCTGATGTAGAGTACGCCGGTGCTGCTTTAAAGTAAACCTGTGCTGCTGTAGAGTAAGCCTGTGTTGCTGGAGAGTATGTCGGTGCTGCTGTAATTTATGTCGGTGCTGCTGTAGAGGACGCTGGTGCTGCTGTATAATACGCCGGTGCTTCTGTCAAGTATGTCGGTGCTGCTGTCGAGTATGTTGCTGCGGCTGTAGAGTACACCAGTACTGCTGTATTGTACGCCGGGGCTGCTGTAGAGTACGCCGGGGCTGCTGTAGAGTACGCCGGGGCTGGTGTAGAGTACTCCGGGGCTGCTGTAAAGTATGCCTGGGCTGCTGTAGAGTACACCAGTGCTGCTGTAGAGTACGTTGTGCTGCTGTAGAGTATGCAGATGCTGCTGTAGAATACGCCAGTGCTGCTGTAGAGTACACCGGTGCTGGTGTAGAGTACGCCGGTGCTGCTGTATAGTACGCCGGTGCTGATGTAGAATACGCCGGTGCTGCTTTAAAGTAAACCTGTGCTGCTGTAGAGTAAGCCTGTGCTGCTGTAGAGTAAGCCTGTGCTGCTGTGGAGTATGTCGGTGCTGTTGTAATTTATGTCGGTGCTGCTGTAGAAGACGCCGGTGCTGCTGTATAATACGCCGGTGCTTCTGTAAAGTATGTTGGTGCTGCTGTCGAGTATGTTGCTGCTGCTGCTGTAGAGTACACCGGTACTGCTGTATTGTACGCTGGGGCTGCTGTAGAGTATGTCAGTGCTACTGTAGACTAAGCCGATGCTGCTGTAGAGTATGTTGGTGCTACTGTATTGTACGCCGGTGCTGCTGTAGAGTATGTTGGTGCTACTGTATTGTACGCCGGTGCTGCTGTAGAGTATGCCGGTGCTGCTGTACAGTATGCTGACGCTGCTGTAAAGTACACAGGTGCTTCTGTCAAGTATGTCGGTGCTGCTGTAGAGTACGCCCTTTGCTGCTGTAGAGTACGCCCTTTGCTGCTGTAGAGTACGCCCTTTGCTGCTGTAGAGTACGCCCTTTGCTGCTGTAGAGTACGCCGGTGCTGCTGTAGAGTACGCCGGTGCTGCTGTAGAGTACGCCGGTGCTGCTGTAGAGTACGCCGGTGCTGCTGTAGAGTATGCCGGTGCTGCTGTATTGTATGCCGGTGCTGCTGTGTTGTATGCCGGTGCTGCTATATTGTACGCCGGGGCTGCTGTAGAGTTTGTCCGTGCTGCTGTATAGTATGCTGTAGAGTATCCCGGTGCTGCTGTAGTGTACGCTGATGCTGCTGTAGAGTATGTCGGTGCTGCTGTAGAGTATGCCGTTGCTGCTGTAGAGTACGCCGGTGCTGCTGTAGAGTACGTCGTGCTGGTGTAGAGTACGCCGATGCTGCTGGAGAATACACCAGTGCTGCTGTAGAGTACACCAGTGCTGCTGTAGAGTATGTTGGTGCTGATGTAATTTATGTCGGTGCTGCTGTAGAGTACATCGGTGCTGCTGTAGAGTACATCGGTGCTGCTGTAGTGTAAGCCGGTGCTGCTGTAGTGTAAGCCGGTGCTGCTGTAGAGTACGCCGGTGCTGCTGTATACTGTAGTACGCCGGTTCTTCTGTCGAGTAAGTCGCTGCTGCTGTCGAGTATGTTGGTGCTGCTGTAGAGTACACTCGTATTGCTGTATTGTAAGCTGGGGCTGCTGTATTGTATGCCAGGGCTGCTATAGAGTACGCCGGGGCTGCTGTAGAGTACGCCGGGGCTGCTGTAGAGTACGCCGGGGCTGCTGTAGAGTACGCCGGGGCTGCTGTAGAGTACGCCGGGGCTGCTGTAGAGTACGCCGGGGCTGCTGTAGAGTACGCCGGGGCTGCTGTAGAGTACGCCGGGGCTGCTGTAGAGTACGCCGGGACTGCTGTAGAGTACTCCGGGGCTGCTGTAAAGTACGCCTGGGCTGCTCTAGAGTAAGTCAGTGCTACTGTAGAGTACGTTGGTGCTACTGTATTGTACGCCGGTGCTGCTGTAGAGTATGTTGGTGCTACTGTATTGTACGCCGGTGCTGCTGTAGAGTATGTTGGTGCTACTGTATTGTACGCCGGTGCTGCTGTAGAGTATGTTGGTGCTACTGTATTGTACGCCGGTGCTGCTGTAGAGTATGCCGGTGCTGCTGTAGAGTATGCCGGTGCTGCTGTAGAGTATACCGGTGCTGCTGTAGAGTATGCCGGTGCTACTGTAGAGTATGTCGGTGCTACTGTATTGTACGCCGCTGCTGCTGTAGAGAACGCCGGTGCTGCTGTAGAGAACGCCGGTGCTGCTGTAGAGAACGCCGGTGCTGCTGTAGAGTACGCCGGTGCTACTGCAGAGTATGTCGTTGCTGCTGTACAATATGCCGATGCTGCTGTAGAGTATGTTGGTGCTGCTGTAGAGTATGCCGGGGCTGCTGTAGAGAATGCCGGTGCTGCTGTGTTGTATGCCGGTGCTGCTATATTGTACGCCGGGGCTGCTGTAGGGTTTGGCCGTGCTGCTGTAGAGTATGCTGTAGAGTATCCCGATGCTGCTGTAGTGTACGCTGATGCTGCTGTAAAGTATGTCGGTGCTGCTGTAGAGTATGTCAGTGCTGCTGTAGAGTACGCCGGTGCTGCTGTAGAGTATGTCGTGCTGCTGTAGAGTACGCCGATGCTGCTGTAGAATACGCCAGTGCTGCTGTAGAGTACACCGGTGCTGCTGTATAGTAAGCTGGTGCTGCTGTAGAGTATGTCGGTGCTGCTGTATAGTACGCCGGTGCTGCTGTAGAGTATGCCGGTGCTGCTGTAGAGTATACCGGTGCTGCTGTAGAGTATGTCGGTGCTACTGTATTGTACGCCGCTGCTGCTGTAGAGAACGCCGGTGCTGCTGTAGAGTACGCCGGTGCTACTGCAGAGTATGTCGTTGCTGCTGTAGAATATGCCGATGCTGCTGTAGAGTATGTTGGTGCTGCTGTAGAGTATGCCGGGGCTGCTGTAGAGAATGCCGGTGCTGCTGTATTGTATGCTGGTGCTGCTGTGTTGTATGCCGGTGCTGCTATATTGTACGCCAGGGCTGCTGTAGGGTTTGGCCGTGCTGCTGTAGAGTATGCTGTAGAGTATCCCGGTGCTGCTGTAGTGTACGCTGATGCTGCTGTAAAGTATGTCGGTGCTGCTGTAGAGTATGTCAGTGCTGCTGTAGAGTACGCCGGTGCTGCTGTAGAGTATGTCGTGCTGCTGTAGAGTATGCCGATGCTGCTGTAGAATACGCCAGTGCTGCTGTAGAGTACACCGGTGCTGCTCTAGAGTATGTTGGTGCTGCTGTAGAGTACGCCGGTGCTGCTGTAGAGTATGTCGTGCTGCTGTAGAGTATGCCGATGCTGCTGTAGAATACGCCAGTGCTGCTGTAGAGTATACCGGTGCTGCTGTAGAGTATGCCGGTGCTACTGTAGAGTATGTCGGTGCTTCTGTATTGTACGCCGCTGCTGCTGTAGAGAACGCCGGTGCTGCTGTAGAGTACGCCGGTGCTACTGCAGAGTATGTCGTTGCTGCTGTAGAATATGCCGATGCTGCTGTAGAGTATGTTGGTGCTGCTGTAGAGTATGCCGGGGCTGCTGTAGAGAATGCCGGTGCTGCTGTATTGTATGCCGGTGCTGCTATATTGTACGCCAGGGCTGCTGTAGGGTTTGGCCGTGCTGCTGTAGAGTATGCTGTAGAGTATCCCGGTGCTGCTGTAGTGTACGCTGATGCTGCTGTAAAGTATGTCGGTGCTGCTGTAGAGTATGTCAGTGCTGCTGTAGAGTACGCCGGTGCTGCTGTAGAGTATGTCGTGCTGCTGTAGAGTATGCCGATGCTGCTGTAGAATACGCCAGTGCTGCTGTAGAGTACACCGGTGCTGCTCTAGAGTATGTTGGTGCTGCTGTAGAGTACGTCGTGCTGCTGTAGAGTATGCCGGTGCTGCTGTAGAGTACGCCGATGCTGCTGTACAGTATGTCAGTGCTGCTGTTGAGTGCGCTGGTGCTGCTGTAGAGTATGCTGGTGCTGCTGTAGAGTGTGTCGGTGCTGTTGTAGAGTACGCCGTTGCTGTTGTAGAGTACGCCAGTGCAGCTGCTGTAGAGTATGCCGGTGCTACTGTAGAGTATGCCGGTGCTACTGTAGAGTATGCCGATGCTACTGTAGAGTATGTCGGTGCTACTGTATTGTAAGCCGCTGCTGCTGTAGAGAACGCCGGTGCTGCTGTAGAGAACGCCGGTGCTGCTGTAGAGTACGCCGGTGCTACTGCAGAGTATGTCGTTGCTGCTGTAGAATATGCCGATGCTGCTGTAGAGTATGTTGGTGCTGCTGTAGAGTATGCCCGGGCTGCTGTAGAGAATGCCGGTGCTGCTGTATTGTATGCTGGTGCTGCTGTGTTGTATGCTGGTGCTGCTATATTGTACGCCGGGGCTGCTGTAGGGTTTGGCCGTGCTGCTGTAGAGTATGCTGTAGAGTATCCCGGTGCTGCTGTAGTGTACGCTGATGCTGCTGTAAAGTATGTCGGTGCTGCTGTAGAGTATGCCGGTGCTGATGTAGAGTACGCCGGTGCTACTGTAGAGTATGTTGGTGCTACTGTATTGTACGCCGGTGCTGCTGTAGAGTATGTTGGTGCTACTGTATTGTACGCCGGTGCTGCTGTAGAGTATGCCGATTCTGCTGTAGAGTATACCGGTGCTACTGTAGAGTATGCCGATGCTACTGTAGAGTATGTCGGTGCTACTGTATTGTAAGCCGCTGCTGCTGTAGAGAACGCCGGTGCTGCTGTAGAGAACGCCGGTGCTGCTGTAGAGAACGCCGGTGCTGCTGTAGAGAACGCCGGTGCTGCTGTAGAGAACGCCGGTGCTGCTGTAGAGAACGCCGGTGCTGCTGTAGAGTACGCCGGTGCTACTGCAGAGTATGTCGTTGCTGCTGTAGAATATGCCGATGCTGCTGTAGAGTATGTTGGTGCTGCTGTAGAGTATGCCCGGGCTGCTGTAGAGAATGCCGGTGCTGCTGTATTGTATGCTGGTGCTGCCGTGTTGTATGCTGGTGCTGCTATATTGTACGCCGGGGCTGCTGTAGGGTTTGGCCGTGCAGCTGTAGAGTATGCTGTAGAGTATCCCGGTGCTGCTGTAGTGTACGCTGATGCTGCTGTAAAGTATGTCGGTGCTGCTGTAGAGTATGTCAGTGCTGCTGTAGAGTACGCCGGTGCTGCTGTAGAGTATGTTTGTGCTACTGTATTGTACGCCGGTGCTGCTGTATTGTATGCTGGGGCTGCTGTATTGTATGCCAGGGCTGCTGTAGAGTATACCGGGGCTGCTGTAGAGTACGCCTGTGCTGCTGTTGAGTATGTTGGTGCTGCTTTTGAGTACGCCGGTGCTGCTTTCGAGTATGCCGGTGCTACTGTAGAGTATGCCGGTGCTGCTGTAGAGTACGCCGATGCTGCTGTAGAGTATGCCGGGGCTGCTGTAGAGTATGTCGGTGCTGCTTTATTGTGTACTGGTGCTGCTGTGTTGTATGCCAGTGCTGCTATATTGTACGCCTGGGCTGCTGTAGAGTTTGTCCGTGCTGCTGTAGAGTATGCTGTAGAGTATCCCGGTGCTGCTGTAGTGTACGCTGATGCTGCTGTAGAGTATGTTGGTGCTGCTGTAGAGTATGCCGGTGCTGCTGTAGAGTATGTAAGTGCTGCTGTAGAGTATGCCGGTGCTGCTGTAGAGTACGCCGATGCTGCTGTACAGTATGTCAGTGCTGCTGTTGAGTGCGCTGGTTCTGCTGTAGAGTATGCTGGTGCTGCTGTAGAGTGTGTCGGTGCTGCTGTAGAGTACGCCGTTGCTGTTGTAGAGTACGCCAGTGCTGCTGTAGAGTATGTTGGTGCTGCTGTATTTTATGCTGGTGCTGCTGTACAGTACGCCAATGCTGTTGTACAGTACACTGGTGCTTCTGTCAAGTATGTCGGTGCTGCTGTCGAGTATGTTGGTGCTGCCGTAGAGTACGCCCTTTGCTGCTGTAGAGTACGCCGATGCAGCTGTAGAGTACGTCGGTGCTGCTGTAGAGTGTGTCGATGCTGCTGTAGAGTACGCCAGTGCTGCTGTAGAGTACACCGGTGCTACTGTAGAGTATGCCGATGCTGCTGTAAAATACACCGGTGCTGCTGTAGAGTATGCTGGTGCTGCTGTAGAGTACGCCTGCCCTGCTGTACATTATGCTGGTGCTACTGTAGAGTACGCCGGTGCTGCTGTAGATTACGCCAGTGCTGCTGTTTTGTATGTCCGTGCTGCTGTCGAGTACGTTGGTGCTGCTGTAGAGTACGCCGGTGCTACTGTAGAGTGTGTTGGTGCTACTGTATTGTACGCCGGTGCTGCTGTATAGTATGTTGGTGCTACTGTATTGTATGTCGGTGCTGCTGTCGAGTACGTTGGTGCTGATGTAGAGTACGCCGGTGCTACTGTAGAGTATGTTGGTGCTACTGTATTGTACGCCGGTGCTGCTGTAGAGTATGTTGGTGCTACTGTATTGTACGCCGGTGCTGCTGTAGAGTATGCCGATTCTGCTGTAGAGTATACCGGTGCTACTGTAGAGTATGCCGATGCTACTGTAGAGTATGTCAGTGCTACTGTATTGTAAGCCGCTGCTGCTGTAGAGAACGCCGGTGCTGCTGTAGAGAACGCCGGTGCTACTGCAGAGTATGTCATTGCTGCTGTAGAATATGCCGATGCTGCTGTAGAGTATGTTGGTGCTGCTGTAGAGTATGCCCGGGCTGCTGTAGAGAATGCCGGTGCTGCTGTATTGTATGCTGGTGCTGCTGTGTTGTATGCTGGTGCTGCTATATTGTACGCCGGGGCTGCTGTAGGGTTTGGCCGTGCTGCTGTAGAGTATGCTGTAGAGTATCCCGGTGCTGCTGTAGTTTACGCTGATGCTGCTGTAAAGTATGTCGGTGCTGCTGTAGAGTATGCCGGTGCTGCTGTAGAGTATGTCAGTGCTGCTGTAGAGTACGCCGGTGCTGCTGTAGAGTATGTTTGTGCTACTGTATTGTACGCCGGTGCTGCTGTATTGTATGCTGGGGCTGCTGTATTGTATGCCAGGGCTGCTGTAGAGTATACCGGGGCTGCTGTAGAGTACGCCGGGTGCTGCCTCTCATTGGGTAAGTCCCTAACACTAACTATAGGGGTTCAGGTCCGGGGGGCAGGGACTTACCCAATGAGAGGCTACCTTGATGCGGTGGGTAAGCTCATAGCCCTGGCCAGGAATATGCTAAGTGCCTCTGGATATTACAGGTTGAGCTATTGTGAGACAGTGCACCTGCTACTTTTTCCCTCTGTACACTGCTGTAAAGTACGCCTGGGCTGCTGTAGAGTATGTTGGTGCTATTGTATTGTACGCCGGTGCTGCTGTAGAGGATGTTGGTTTTACTGTATTGTACGCCGGTGCTGCTGTAGAGTATGCCGCTGCTGCTGTAGAATATGCCGGTACTGCTGTAAAATTCGCTGATGCTGCTGTAGAGTATATCGGTGCTGCTGTAGAGTGAGTCGGTGCTGCTGTAGAGTACGCCGGTGCTGCTGTAGATTACGCCAGTGCTGCTGTAGAGTACGCTGGTACTGCTGTAGAATATGTTGGTGCTGCTGTAGAGTACGCCGCTGCTGCTGTAGAGTTTGCTGGTGCTGCTGTAAGATTCACCGGTGCTGCTGTAGAGTACGGCTGGCTGCTGTTGAGTATGTTGGTGCTACTTTTGAGTACGCCGGTGCTGCTTTCGAGTATGCCGGTGCTGCTGTAGAGTATGTTGGTGCTGCTGTATTGTATGTCGGTGCTGCTGTAGAGTACGCCGATGCTGCTGTATAGTACGCCGGTGCTTCTGTCGAGTATTTCGGTGCTGCTGTCGAGTATGTTGGTGCTGCTGTAGAGTACGCCCTTTGCTGCTGTAGAGTATGCTGGTGCTGCTGTATTTTATGCCGGGCTGCTGTATTGTACGCCGGGGCTGCTGTAGAGTACGCTTCGGCTGCTGTAGAGTATGTTGTGCTACTGTAGAATATGCCGGTGCTGCTGTAGAGTACGCCGGTGCTGCTGTAGAGTATGTTGGTTCTACTGCATTGTACGCCTGTGCTGCTGAAGAGTATGTTGGTGCTTCTGTATTGTATGCCTGTGCTGCTGTAGAGTATGTTGGTGCTACTGTATTGTACGACGGTGCTGCTGTAGAGTACGCCGATGCTGCTGTGGAGTATGCTGTTGCTGCTGTACAGTATGCTGGTGCTGCTGTAGAGTACGCCGATGCTGCTGTAGAGTACGCCGATGCTGCTGTAGAGTACGCCGATGCTGCTGTAGAGTACGCTGGTGCTGCTGTAGAGTACGCTGGTGCTGCTGTAGAGTACGCTGGTGCTGCTGTAGAGTATGCTGGTGCTGCTGTAGAGTGTGTCGGTGCTGCTGTAGAGTACGCCGTTGCTGCTGTAGAGTATGTTGGTGCTGCTGTATTTTATGCTGGTGCTGCTGTACAGTACGCTGACGCTGCTGTACAGTACACTGGTGCTTCTGTCAAGTATGTCGGTGCTGCTGTCGAGTATGCCGATGCAGCTGTAGAGTACGTCGGTGCTGCTGTAGAGTGTATCGATGCTGCTGTAGAGTACGCCAGTGCTGCTGTAGAGTACGTTGGTGCTGCTGTAGAGTGTGTCGATGCTGCTGTAGAGTACGCCAGTGCTGCTGTAGAGTACACCGGTGCTGCTGTAGAGTATGCCGGTGCTGCTGTAAAATACACCGGTGCTGCTGTAGAGTATGCCGGTGCTGCTGTAGAGTACGCCTGCCCTGCTGTACATTATGCTGGTGCTACTGTAGAGTACGCCGGTGCTGCTGTAGATTACGCCAGTGCTGCTGTTTTGTATGTCGGTGCTGCTGTCGAGTACGTTGGTGCTGCTGTAGAGTACGCCGATGCTGCTGTGGAGTATGTCGGTGCTGCTGTAGAGTACGCCTGTGCTGCTGTAGAGTATGTTGGTGCTGCTTTTGAGTACGCCGGTGCTGCTTTCGAGTATGCCGGTGCTGCTGTAGAGTATGCCGGTGCTGCTGTAGAGTATGTTGGTGCTGCTGTAGAGTACGCTGATGCTGCTGTATAGTACGCCGGTGCTTCTGTCGAGTATTTCGGTGCTGCTGTCGAGTATGTTGGTGCTGCTGTAGAGTACGCCCTTTGCTGCTGTAGAGTATGCCGGTGCTGCTGTATTTTATGCCTTGCTGCTGTATTGTACGCCGGGGCTGCTGTAGAGTACGCTTGGGCTGCTGTAGAGTATGTTGTGCTACTGTAGAATATGCCGGTGCTGCTGTAGAGTACTCCGGTGCTGCTGTAGAGTACTCCGGTGCTGCTGTAGAGTATGTTGGTGCTACTGTATTGTACGCCTGTGCTGCTGTAGAGTATGTTGGTGCTACTGTATTGTACGCCTGTGCTGCTGTAGAGTATGTTGGTGCTACTGTATTGTACGCCGGTGCTGCTGTAGAGTACGCCGATGCTGCTGTGGAGTATGCTGGTGCTTGCTGCTGTAGAGTATGCCGGTGCTGCTGTAGAGTACGCCTGCCCTGCTGTACATTATGCTGGTGCTGCTGTAAAGTACGTCGGTGCTGCTGTAGATTACGCCAGTGCTGCTGTTTTGTATGTCGGTGCTGCTGTCGAGTACGTTGGTGCTGCTGTAGAGTACGCCGATGCTGCTGTGGAGTATGTCGGTGCTGCTGTAGAGTACGCCTGTGCTGCTGTAGAGTATGCTGGTGCTGCTGTAAAATTCACCGGTGCTGCTGTAGAGTATGTTGGTGCTGCTTTTGAGTACGCCGGTGCTGCTTTCGAGTATGCCGGTGCTGCTGTAGAGTATGTTGGTGCTACTGTATTGTATGTCGGTGCTGCTGTAGAGTACGCCGGTGCTGCTGTAGAGTATGTCAGTGCTGCTGTAGAGTACGCCGGTGCTGCTGTATAGTACGCCGGTGCTTCTGTTGAGTATTTCAGTGCTGCTGTCGAGTATGTTGGTGCTGCTGTAGAGTACGCCCTTTGCTGCTGTAGAGTATGCAGGTGCTGCTGTAGAGTATGCAGGTGCTGCTGTATTTTATGCCGGGCTGCTGTATTGTACGCCGGGGCTGCTGTAGAGTATTTCAGTGCTGCTGTCGAGTATGTTGGTGCTGCTGTAGAGTACGCCCTTTGCTGCTGTAGAGTATGGCGGTGCTGCTGTATGTTATGCCGGGCTGCTGTTTTGTACGCCGGGGCTGCTGTAGAGTACGCTTCGGCTGCTGTAGAGTATGTCGTTCTACTGTAGAATATGCTGGTGCTGCTGTAGAGTACGCCGGTGCTGCTGTAGAGTATGTTGGTGCTTCTGTATTGTACGCCTGTGCTGCTGTAGAATATGTTGGTGCTTCTGTAGAGTTCGCCGATGCTGCTGTACAGTATGTCAGTGCTGCTGTTGAGTACGCTGCTGCTGCTGTAGAGTATGTTGGTGCTGCTGTAGAGTACGCCGTTGCTGCTGTAGAGTAAGTTGGTGCTGCTGTAGAGTACGCCGTTGCTGCTGTAGAGTATGTTGGTGCTGCTGTATTTTATGCTGGTGCTGCTGTACAGTACGCCGACGCTGCTGTACAGTACACTGGTGCTTCTGCCAAGTATGTCGGTGCTGCTGTCGAGTATGTTGGTGCTGCCGTAGAGTACGCCCTTTGCTGCTGTAGAGTACGCCGATGCAGCTGTAGAGTATGTCGGTGCTGCTGTAGAGTGTGTCGATACTGCTGTAGAGTACGCCAGTGCTGCTGTAGAGTACGCCGGTGCTGCTGTAGATTACGCCAGTGCTGCTGTTTTGTATGTCAGTGCTGCTGTTGAGTACGTTGGTGCTGCTGTAGAGTACGTCGGTGCTGCTGTAGAGTATGTCGGTGCTGCTGTAGAGTACGCCTGTGCTGCTGTAGAGTACGCCGGTGCTGCTGTAGATTACGCCAGTGCTGCTGTATTGTACGCCGGGGCTGCTGTAGAGTATTTCAGTGCTGCTGTCGAGTATGTTGGTGCTGCTGTAGAGTACGCCCTTTGCTGCTGTAGAGTATGCCGGTGCTGCTGTATGTTATGCCGGGCTGCTGTTTTGTACGCCGGGGCTGCTGTAGAGTACGCTTCGGCTGCTGTAGAGTATGTCGTTCTACTGTAGAATATGCTGGTGCTGCTGTAGAGTACGCCGGTGCTGCTGTAGAGTATGTTGGTGCTTCTGTATTGTACGCCTGTGCTGCTGTAGAATATGTTGGTGCTTCTGTAGAGTTCGCCGATGCTGCTGTACAGTATGTCAGTGCTGCTGTAGAGTACGCCGTTGCTGCTGTAGAGTATGTTGGTGCTGCTGTAGAGTACGCCGTTGCTGCTGTAGAGTAAGTTGGTGCTGCTGTAGAGTACGCCGTTGCTGCTGTAGAGTATGTTGGTGCTGCTGTATTTTATGCTGGTGCTGCTGTACAGTACGCCGACGCTGCTGTACAGTACACTGGTGCTTCTGTCAAGTATGTCGGTGTTGTTGTCGAGTATGTTGGTGCTGCCATAGAGTACGCAGATGCAGCTGTAGAGTACGTCGGTGCTGCTGTAGAGTGTGTCGATGCTGCTGTAGAGTACGCCAGTGCTGCTGTAGAGTACGCCGGTGCTGCTGTATAGTACGCCGGTGCTTCTGTTGAGTATTTCAGTGCTGCTGTCGAGTATGTTGGTGCTGCTGTAGAGTACGCCCTTTGCTGCTGTAGAGTATGCAGGTGCTGCTGTAGAGTATGCAGGTGCTGCTGTATTTTATGCCGGGCTGCTGTATTGTACGCCGGGGCTGCTGTAGAGTATTTCAGTGCTGCTGTCGAGTATGTTGGTGCTGCTGTAGAGTACGCCCTTTGCTGCTGTAGAGTATGGCGGTGCTGCTGTATGTTATGCCGGGCTGCTGTTTTGTACGCCGGGGCTGCTGTAGAGTACGCTTCGGCTGCTGTAGAGTATGTCGTTCTACTGTAGAATATGCTGGTGCTGCTGTAGAGTACGCCGGTGCTGCTGTAGAGTATGTTGGTGCTTCTGTATTGTACGCCTGTGCTGCTGTAGAATATGTTGGTGCTTCTGTAGAGTTCGCCGATGCTGCTGTACAGTATGTCAGTGCTGCTGTTGAGTACGCTGCTGCTGCTGTAGAGTACGCCGTTGCTGCTGTAGAGTATGTTGGTGCTGCTGTAGAGTACGCCGTTGCTGCTGTAGAGTAAATTGGTGCTGCTGTAGAGTACGCCGTTGCTGCTGTAGAGTATGTTGGTGCTGCTGTATTTTATGCTGGTGCTGCTGTACAGTACGCCGACGCTGCTGTACAGTACACTGGTGCTGCTGTCGAGTATGTTGGTGCTGCCGTAGAGTACGCCCTTTGCTGCTGTAGAGTACGCCGATGCAACTGTAGAGTATGTCGGTGCTGCTGTAGAGTGTGTCGATGCTGCTGTAGAGTACGCCGGTGCTGCTGTAGATTACGCCAGTGCTGCTGTTTTGTATATCAGTGCTGCTGTTGAGTACGTTGGTGCTGCTGTAGAGTATGTCGGTGCTGCTGTAGAGTATGTCGGTGCTGCTGTAGAGTACGCCTGTGCTGCTGTAGAGTACGCCGGTGCTGCTGTAGATTACGCCAGTGCTGCTGTATTGTACGCCGGGGCTGCTGTAGAGTATTTCAGTGCTGCTGTCGAGTATGTTGGTGCTGCTGTAGAGTACGCCCTTTGCTGCTGTAGAGTATGCCGGTGCTGCTGTATGTTATGCCGGGCTGCTGTTTTGTACGCCGGGGCTGCTGTAGAGTACGCTTCGGCTGCTGTAGAGTATGTCGTTCTACTGTAGAATATGCTGGTGCTGCTGTAGAGTACGCCGGTGCTGCTGTAGAGTATGTTGGTGCTTCTGTATTGTACGCCTGTGCTGCTGTAGAATATGTTGGTGCTTCTGTAGAGTTCGCCGATGCTGCTGTACAGTATGTCAGTGCTGCTGTAGAGTACGCCGTTGCTGCTGTAGAGTATGTTGGTGCTGCTGTAGAGTACGCCGTTGCTGCTGTAGAGTAAGTTGGTGCTGCTGTAGAGTACGCCGTTGCTGCTGTAGAGTATGTTAGTGCTGCTGTATTTTATGCTGGTGCTGCTGTACAGTACGCCGACGCTGCTGTACAGTACACTGGTGCTTCTGTCAAGTATGTCGGTGTTGTTGTCGAGTATGTTGGTGCTGCCGTAGAGTACGCCGATGCAGCTGTAGAGTACGTCGGTGCTGCTGTAGAGTGTGTCGATGCTGCTGTAGAGTACGCCAGTGCTGCTGTAGAGTACACCGGTGCTGCTGTAGAGTATGCCGGTGCTGCTGTAAAATACACTGGTGCTGCTGTAGAGTACGCCGGTGCTGCTGTAGAGTATGCCGGTGCTGCTGTAAAATACACTGGTGCTGCTGTAGAGTATGCCGGTGCTGCTGTAGAGTACGCCAGTGCTGCTGTAGAGTTTGCTGGTGCTGCTGTAAAATACACCGGTGCTGCTGTAGAGTATGTTGGTGCTGCTTTTGAGTACGCCGGTGCTGCTGTAGAGTATGTCGGTGCTGCTGTAGAGTATGTTGGTGCTACTGTATTGTACACCTGTGCTGCTGTAGAGTATGTTGGTGCTTCTGTATTGTACGCCTGTGCTGCTGTAGAGTATGTTGGTGCTACTGTATTGTACGACGGTGCTGCTGTAGAGTACGCCGATGTTGCTGTGGAGTATGCTGGTGCTGCTGTAGAGTATGCTGGTGCTTGCTGCTGTAGAGTATGCCGGTGCTGCTGTAGAGTACGCCGATGCTGCTGTACAGTATGTCAGTGCTGCTGTAGAGTATGCTGGTGCTGCTGTAGAGTATGCTGGTGCTGCTGTAGAGTGTGCTGGTGCTGCTGTAGAGTGTGTCGGTGCTGCTGTAGAGTACGCCGTTGCTGCTGTAGAGTACGCCGGTGCTGCTGTAGAGTATGTTGGTGCTGCTGTATTTTATGCTGGTGCTGCTGTACAGTACGCCGACGCTGCTGTACAGTACACTGGTGCTTCTGTCAAGTATGTCGGTGCTGCTGTCGAGTATGTTGGTGCTGCCGTAGAGTACGCCCTTTGCTGCTGTAGAGTACGTTGGTGCTGCTGTAGAGTGTGTCGATGCTGCTGTAGAGTACGCCAGTGCTGCTGTAGAGTACACCGGTGCTGCTGTAGAGTATGACGGTGCTGCTGTAGAGTGTGCCTGCCCTGCTGTACATTATGCTGGTGCTACTGTAGAGTACGCCGGTGCTGCTGTAGATTACGCCAGTGCTGCTGTTGAGTACGTTAGTGCTGCTGTAGAGTACGCTGATGCTGCTGTGGAGTATGTCGGGGCTGCTGTAGAGTATGCTGGTGCTGCTTTCGATTATGCCGGTGCTGCTGTAGGGTATGTTGGTGCTGCTGTATTGTATGTCGGTGCTGCTGTAGAGTACGCCGATGCTGCTGTATAGTACGCCGGTGCTTCTGTTGAGTATTTCGGTGCTGCTGTCGAGTATGTTGGTGCTGCTGTAGAGTACGCCCTTTGCTACTGTAGAGTACGCCGGTGCTGCTGTATTTTATGCCGTGCTGCTGTATTGCACGCCGGGGCTGCTGTAGAGTACGCTTGGGCTGCTGTAGAGTATGTTGTGCTACTGTAGAATATGCCGGTGCTGCTGTACAGTACGCCGACGCTGCTGTAGAGTACACTGGTGCTTCTGTCAAGTATGTCGGTGCTGCTGTCGAGTATGTTGGTGCTGCCGTAGAGTACGCCCTTTGCTGCTGTAGAGTACGCAGATGCAGCTGTAGAGAATGTCGGTGCTGCTGTAGAGTGTGTCGATGCTGCTGTAGAGTACGCCAGTGCTGCTGTTTTGTATGTCAGTGCTGCTGTTGAGTATGTCGGTGCTGCTGTAGAGTACGTCGGTGCTGCTGTAGAGTATGTCGGTGCTGCTGTAGAGTACGCCTGTGCTGCTGTAGAATTTGTCGTTGCTGCTGTAAAATTCACTGGCGCTGCTGTAGAGTATGTTGGTGCTGCTTTTGAGTACGCCGGTGCTGCTTTCGAGTATGCCGGTGCTGCTGTAGAGTATGTTGGTGCTGCTGTATTGTATGTCGGTGCTGCTGTAGAGTACGCCGATGCTGCTGTATAGTACGCCGGTGCTTCTGTCGAGTATTTCAGTGCTGCTGTCGAGTATGTCGGTGCTGCTGTAGAGTACGCCCTTTGCTGCTGTAGAGTATGCCGGTGCTGCTGTATTTTATACCGAGCTGCTGTTTTGTACGCCGGGGCTGCTGTAGAGTACGCTTGGGCTGCTGTAGAGTATGTCGTTCTACTGTAAAATATGCCGGTGCTGCTGTAGAGTATGCCGGTGCTGCTGTAGAGTATGTTGGTGCTACTGTACAGTATGCTGGTGCTTGCTGCTGTAGAGTATGTCAGTGCTGCTGTAGAGTACGCCGATGATGCTGTACAGTATGCTGGTGCTGCTGTAGAGTATGCTGGTGCTGCTGTAGAGTATGCTGGTGCTGATGTAGAGTGTGTCGGTGCTGCTGTAGAGTACGCCGGTGCTGCTGTAGAGTATGCTGGTGCTGCTGTAGAGTATGCCGGTGCTGCTGTAGAGTATGTTGGTGCTGCTGTATTTTACACCGGTGCTGCTGTTTTGTATGTCAGTGCTGCTGTTGAGTATGTTGGTGCTGCTGTAGAGTACGTCGGTGCTGCTGTAGAGTATGTCGTTGCTGCTGTAGAGTATGTCGTTGCTGCTGTAAAATTCACCGGTGCTGCTGTAGAGTATGTTGGTGCTGCTTTTGAGTACGCCGGTGCTGCTTTCGAGTATGCCGGTGCTGCTGTAGAGTATGTTGGTGCTGCTGTATTGTATGTCGGTGCTGCTGTAGAGTACGCCGATGCTGCTGTATAGTACGCCGGTGCTTCTGTCGAGTATGTTGGTGTTGCTGTAGAGTACGCCCTTTGCTGCTGTAGAGTATGCCGGTGCTGCTGTATTTTATGCCGGGCTGCTGTTTTGTACGCCGGGGCTGCTGTAGAGTACGCTTGGGCTGCTGTAGAGTATGTCGTTCTACTGTAGAATATGCCGGTGCTGCTGTAGAGTACGCCGGTGCTGCTGTAGAGTATGTTGGTGCTACTGTATTGTATGCCTGTGCTGCTGTAGAGTATGTTGGTGCTACTGTATTGTACGCCGTGCTGCTGTAGAGTACGCCGATGCTGCTGTGGAGTATGCTGGTGCTGCTGTACAGTATGCTGGTGCTTGCTGCTGTAGAGTATGCCGGTGCTGCTGTAGAGTATGCTGGTGCTGCTGTAGAGTATGCTGGTGCTGCTGTAGAGTATGCTGGTGCTGCTGTAGAGTATGCTGGTGCTGCTGTAGAGTATGCTGGTGCTGCTGTAGAGTGTGTTGGTGCTGCTGTAGAGTACGCCGGTGCTGCTGTAGAGTATTCCGGTGCAGCTGTAGAGTATGTTGGTGCTGCTGTATTTTACGCCGGTGCTGCTGTAGAGTACGCCGGCGTTGCTGTAGAGTATGGTGGTGCTGCTGTATTGTATGCCAGTGCTGCTGTAGAGTACGCCAACGCTGCTGTATAGTACGCTGGTGCTTCCGTCGAATATGTCGGTGCTGCTGTCGAGTATGCTGGTGCTGCTGTAGAGTACGCCCCTTGCTGCTGTAGAGTACGCTGGTGCTACTGTAGAGTATGCCGGTGCTGCTGTAGAGTATGTCGGTGCTATTGTATTTTACGACCGCGCGGCTGTAGAGAACACAGGTGCTGCTGTAGAGTACGCCGGTGCTGCTGTAGAGTATGTTGGTGCTACTGTATTGTACGCCTGTGCTGCTGTAGAGTATGTTGGTGCTACTGTATTGTACGACGGTGCTGCTGTAGAGTACGCCGATGCTGCTGTGAAGTATGCTGGTGCTGCTGTACAGTATGCTGGTGCTTGCTGCTGTAGAGTATGCCGGTGCTGCTGTAGAGTACGCCGATGCTGCTGTAGAGTATGCTGGTGCTGCTGTAGAGTATGCTGGTGCTGCTGTAGAGTATGCTGGTGCTGCTGTAGAGTGTGTCGGTGCTGCTGTAGAGTACGCCGGTGCTGCTGTAGAGTATGCCGGTGCTGCTGTAGAGTATGTTGGTGCTGCTGTATTTTACGCCGGTGCTGCTGTAGAGTACGCCGGCGTTGCTGTAGATTATGGTGGTGCTGCTGTATTGTATGCCAGTGCTGCTGTAGAGTACGCCAACGCTGCTGTATAGTACGCTGGTGCTGCTGTCGAGTATGCTGGTGCTGCTATAGAGTACGCCCCTTGCTGCTGTAGAGTACGCTGGTGCTACTGTAGAGTATGCCGGTGCTGCTGTAGAGTGAGTCGTTGCTGCTGTAGAGTACGACGGTGCTGCTGTAGAGTACGCTGGTGCTACTGTAGAGTATGCCGGTGCTGCTGTAGAGTGAGTCGGTGCTGTTGTAGAGTATGCCAGTGCTGCTGTAGAGTACGCCTGCGCTGCTGTACATTACTCTGGTGCTACTGTATAGATCGCCGGTACTGCTGTAGAGAACGTTGGTGCTGCTGTATATTACGCCGGTGCTGCTGTTTTGTATGCCGATGCTGCTGTGGAGTATGTTGGTGCTGCCGTAGAGTACCCCGATGCACTGTAGAGTACGGCGGGGCTGCTGTTGAATATGTTGGTGCTGTTGTAGAGTATGCAGGTGCTGCTGTAGAGTGTGTCGGTGCTACTGTAGAGTATGTCGGTGCTATTGTATTTTACGACCGCGCGGCTGTAGAGAACACAGGTGCTGCTGTAGAGTACGCCGGTGCTGCTGTAGAGTATGTTGGTGCTACTGTATTGTACGCCTGTGCTGCTGTAGAGTATGTTGGTGCTACTGTATTGTACGCCTGTGCTGCTGTAGAGTATGCCGGTGCTGCTGTAGAGTACGCCGATGCTGCTGTAGAGTATGCTGGTGCTGCTGTAGAGTATGCTGGTGCTGCTGTAGAGTATGCTGGTGCTACTGTAGAGTGTGTCGGTGCTGCTGTAGAGTACGCCGGTGCTGCTGTAGAGTATGCCGGTGCTGCTGTAGAGTATGTTGGTGCTGCTGTATTTTACGCTGGTGCTGCTGTAGAGTACGCCGGCGTTGCTGTAGAGTATGGTGGTGCTGCTGTATTGTATGCCAGTGCTGCTGTAGAGTACGCCAACGCTGCTGTATAGTACGCTGGTGCTTCCGTCGAATATGTCGGTGCTGCTGTCGAGTATGCTGGTGCTGCTGTAGAGTACGCCCCTTGCTGCTGTAGAGTACGCTGGTGCTACTGTAGAGTATGCCGGTGCTGCTGTAGAGTGAGTCGTTGCTGCTGTAGAGTACGCTGGTGCTGCTGTAGAGTATGCCGGTGCTGCTGTAGAGTGAGTCGTTGCTGCTGTAGAGTACGCTGGTGCTACTGTAGAGTATGCCGGTGCTGCTGTAGAGTGAGTCGGTGCTGCTGTAGAGTATGCCGGTGCTGCTGTAGAGTACGCCTGCGCTGCTGTACATTACTCTGGTGCTACTGTATAGATCGCCGGTACTGCTGTAGAGAACGTTGGTGCTGCTGTATATTACGCCGGTGCTGCTGTTTTGTATGCCGATGCTGCTGTGGAGTATGTTGGTGCTGCTGTAGAGTACCCCGATGCACTGTAGAGTACGGCGGGGCTGCTGTTGAATATGTTGGTGCTGTTGTAGAGTATGCAGGTGCTGCTGTAGAGTGTGTCGGTGCTACTGTAGAGTATGTCGGTGCTACTGTATTTTACGACCGCGTGGCTGTAGAGAACACAGGTGCTGCTGTAGAGTACGCCGGTGCTTCTGTAGAGTATGTTGATGCAGGGATTGCGTTATCACTCAGGGATTGTGGTGACATGCAGGGACTGTGTTATCACGTAGGGACTGTGTTATCACGCAGTGATTGTGGTACCACGCAGGGATTGTGGTGACATACAGGGATTGTGGTGACATACAGGGATTGTGGTGACATACAGGGATTGTGGCGCTGCTGTTGAGTACGTTGGTGCTGCTGTAGAGCCTTGAGTCCTATTGGAGAAAGAGCGCTATATAAATGAAATTATTATTATTATTATTATTAGAGTATGTTGGTGCCTCTATCGAGTATGTCGGTGCTGCTGTAGAGTATGCCAGTGCTGCTGTATTGAATGCCGGGGCTGCTGTATTGTACTCCTGGGCTGCTGTATTGTACTCCTGGGCTGCTGTAGAGTATGCCGGTGCTACTGTAGAGTATGCCGGTGCTGCTGTAGAGTATGTCGGTGCTACTGTATTGTACGCCGGTGCTGCTGTAGAGTATGTCGGTGCTACTGTATTGTACGCTGGTGCTGCTGTAGAGTATGTCGGTGCTACTGTATTGTACGCTGCTGCTGCTGTAGAGAACGCCGGTGCTGCTGTAGAGAACGCCGGTGCTGCTGTAGAGAACGCCGGTGCTGCTGTAGAGTATGCCGGTGCTGCTGTAGAGAACGCCGGTGCTACTGTAGAGTATGCCGGTGCTGCTGCAGAGAACGCCGGTGCTACTGTAGAGTATGCCGGTGCTGCTGTAGAGTACGCCGGTGCTGCTGTATGGTACGCCGGTGCTGCTGTAGAGTACGCCGGTGCTGCTGTAGAGTACGCCGGTGTTTCTGTAGAGTACCCTGTGGCTGCTGTAGAGTATGTTGGTGCAGGGATTGTGTTATATCGCAGGAATTGTGTTATCACTCAGGGATTGTGGTGACAGGCAGGGATTGTGTTATCACGCAGGGACTGTGTTATCACTCAGGGATTATGGTGACATGCAGGGATTGTGTTATCACACAGAGATTGTGTTATCACTCAGGGATTGTGGTATCACACAGGGATTATGGTGACATGCAGAGATTGTGATATTACTCAGGGATTGTGGTATCACACAGGGATTATGGTGACATGCAGAGATTGTGATATTACTCAGGGATTGTGGTATCACTCAGGGATTGTGATATTACTCAGGGATTGTGGTATCACTCAGGGATTGTGTTATCACTCAGGGATTTGGTGACATGCAGGTATTGTGTTATCTCGCAGGGATTGTGTTATCACACAGGGATTGTTTTATCACTCAGGGATTTGGTGACATGCAGGGATTGTGTTATCTCGCAGGGATTGTATTATCACATAGGGATTATGGTATCTCGCAGGGATTGTGTTATCACTCAGGGATTGTGTTATCACGCAGGGATTGTGGTGACACGCAGGGATTGTGGAGACATGCAGGGATTGTGTTATCACTCAGGGATTGTGGTGACATGCAGGGATTGTGTTATCACGCAGGGATTGTGTTATCACACGGGGACTGTGTTATCACTCAGGGATTGTGGTGACACGCAGGGATTGTGTTATCTCACAGGGATTGTGTTATCACTCAGGGATTGTGGTATAACGCAGGGATTGTATTATCATATAGGGATTGTGTTATCTCGCAGGGATTGTGTTATCACTCAGGGACCGTGTTATCACTCAGGGATTGTGGTGACATGCAGGGATTGTCGTATTTTGCAGGGATTGTGTTCTCACGCGGGGATTATGGTATCTTGCAGGGATTGTGTTCTCACGCAGAAATTGTGGTATCACGCAGGGATTGTATTATCACACAGGCATTGTGTTATAACTCAGGGATTGTGGTGGCATGCAGGGATTGTGGTGACACGCAGGGATTGGGTTATCACACAGGAATTGTGTTATCACACAGGGATTGTGTTATCACGCAGGGGTTGTGGTGACACGTAGGGATTGTGTTATCACGCAGGGATTGTGTGACACGCAGGGATTGTGTTATCACGCAGGGATTGTGTGACACGCAGGGATTGTGGTTACTGTACATCACGTGTCAGGTGCAGAGCTGTGTGTGTAATAGGGGTACGATATGACGCCAGTGACTAGCAGGGATATACGCCTGTATATGTTACTGTACATCACATGTCAGGTGCGGAGCTGTGTGTGTAATAGGGTATAATATGACGGCAGTGACTAGCAGGGATATACGCCTGTATATGTTACTGTACATCACGTGTCAGGTGCGGAGCTGTGTGTGTAATAGGGTATAATATGACGCCAGTGACTAGCAGGGATATACGCCTGTATATGTTACTGTACATCACGTGTCAGGTGCGGAGCTGTGTGTGTAATAGGGGTATAATATGACGCCAGTGACTAGCAGGGATATACGCCTGTATATGTTACTGTACATCACGTGTCAGGTGCGGAGCTGTGTGTGTAATAGGGGTATAATATGACGGCAGTGACTAGCAGGGATATACGCCTGTATATGTTACTGTACATCACGTGTCAGGTGCGGAGCTGTGTGTGTAATAGGGGTATAATATGACGCCAGTGACTAGCAGGGATATACACCTGTATATGTTACTGTACATCACGTGTCAGGTGCGGAGCTGTGTGTGTAATAGGGGTATAATATGACGGCAGTGACTAGCAGGGATATACGCCTGTATATGTTACTGTACATCACGTGTCAGGTGCGGAGCTGTGTGTGTAATAGGGGTATAATATGACGCCAGTGACTAGCAGGGATATACGCCTGTATATGTTACTGTACATCACATGTCAGGTGCGGAGCTGTGTGTGTAATAGGGTATAATATGACAGCAGTGACTAGCAGGGATATACGCCTGTATATGTTACTGTACATCACGTGTCAGGTGCGGAGCTGTGTATGTAATAGGGGTATAATATGAGGTCAGTGACTAGCAGGGATATACGTCTGTATATGTTACTGTACATCACATGTCAGTTGCGGAGCTGTGTGTGTAATAGGGTATAATATGACGGCAGTGACTAGCAGGGATATACGCCTGTATATGTTACTGTACATCACGTGTCAGATGCGGAGCTGTGTGTGTAATAGGGTATAATATGACGGCAGTGACTAGCAGGGATATACGCCTCTATATGTTACTGTACATCACGTGTCAGGTGCGGAGCTGTGTGTGTAATAGGGTATTATATGACGCCAGTGACTAGCTGGGATATACGCCTGTATATGTTACTGTACATCACGTGTCAGGTGCGGAGCTGTGTGTGTAATAGGGGTATAATATGACAGCAGTGACTAGCAGGGATATACGCCTGTATATGTTACTGTACATCACATGTCATTTGCGGAGCTGTGTGTGTAATAGGATATAATATGACGGCAGGGATATACGCCTGTATATGTTACTGTACATCACGTGTCAGGTGCGGAGCTGTGTGTGTAATAGGGATATAATATGACGGCAGTGACTAGCAGGGATATACGCCTGTATATGTTACTGTACATCACGTGTCAGGTGCGGAGCTGTGTGTGTAATAGGGTATGATATGACGGCAGTGACTAGCAGGGATATACGCCTGTATATGTTACTGTACATCACGTGTCAGGTGCGGAGCTGTGTGTGTAATAGAGTATAATATGACGGCAGTGACTAGCAGGGATATACGCCTGTATATGTTACTGTACATCACGTGTCAGGTGCGGAGCTGTGTGTGTAATAGGGTATAATATGACGGCAGTGACTAGCAGGGATATACACCTGTATATGTTACTGTACATCACGTGTCAGGTGCGGAGCTGTGTATGTAATAGGGGTATAATATGAGGTCAGTGACTAGCAGGGATATACGCCTGTATATGTTACTGTACATCACGTGTCAGGTGCGGAGCTGTGTGTGTAATAGGGGTATAATATGACGGCAGTGACTAGCAGGGATATACGCCTGTATATGTTACTGTACATCACGTGTCAGGTGCGGAGCTATTTGTGTAATAGGGGTATAATATGACGGCAGTGACTAGCAGGGATATACGCCTGTATATGTTACTGTACATCACGTGTCAGGTGCGGAGCTGTGTATGTAATAGGGTATAATATGACGCCAGTGACTAGCAGGGATATACGCCTGTATATGTTACTGTACATCACGTGTCAGGTGCGGAGCTGTGTGTGTAATAGGGGTATGATATGACGGCAGTGACTAGCAGGGATATACGCCTGTATATGTTACTGTACATCATGTGTCAGGTGCGGAGCTGTGTGTGTAATAGGGTATAATATGACGGCAGTGACTAGCAGGGATATACGCCTGTATATGTTACTGTACATCATGTGTCAGGTGCGGAGCTGTGTGTGTAATAGGGTATAATATGACGGCAGTGACTAGCAGGGATATACGCCTGTATATGTTACTGTACATCACGTGTCAGGTGCGGAGCTGTGTGTGTAATAGGGGTATGATATGACGGCAGTGACTAGCAGGGATATACGCCTGTATATGTTACTGTACATCACGTGTCAGGTGCGGAGCTGTGTGTGTAATATGGTATAATATGACGGCAGTGACTAGCAGGGATATACGCCTGTATATGTTACTGTACATCACGTGTCAGGTGCGGAGCTGTGTGTGTAATAGGGTATAATATGACGGCAGTGACTAGCAGGGATATACGCCTCTATATGTTACTGTACATCACGTGTCAGGTGCGGAGCTGTGTGTGTAATAGGGGTATAATATGACGGCAGTGACTAGCAGGGATATACGCCTGTATATGTTACTGTACATCACGTGTCAGGTGCGGAGCTGTGTGTGTAATAGGGGTATAATATGACGGCAGTGACTAGCAGGGATATACGCCTGTATATGTTACTGTACATCACGTGTCAGGTGCGGAGCTGTGTGTGTAATAGGGGTATAATATGACGCCAGTGACTAGCAGGGATATACACCTGTATATGTTACTGTACATCACGTGTCAGGTGCGGAGCTGTGTGTGTAATAGGGGTATAATATGACGCCAGTGACTAGCAGGGATATACACCTGTATATGTTACTGTACATCACATGTCAGGTGCGGAGCTGTGTGTGTAATAGTGTATAATATGACGGCAGTGACTAGCAGGGATATACACCTGTATATGTTACTGTACATCACGTGTCAGGTGCGGAGCTGTGTGTGTAATAGGGGTATAATATGACGGCAGTGACTAGCATGTATATACGCCTGTATATGTTACTGTACATCACGTGTCAGGTGCGGAGCTGTGTGTGTAATAGGGTATAATATGACAGCAGTGACTAGCAGGGATATACGCCTGTATATGTTACTGTACATCATGTGTCAGGTGCGGAGCTGTGTGTGTAATAGGGTATAATATGACGGCAGTGACTAGCATGTATATACGCCTGTATATGTTACTGTACATCACGTGTCAGGTGCGGAGCTGTGTGTGTAATAGGGGTATAATATGACGGCAGTGACTAGCAGGGATATACGTCTGTATATGTTACTGTACATCACGTGTCAGGTGCGGAGCTGTGTGTGTAATAGGGTATAATATGAGGTAAGTGACTAGCAGGGATATACGCCTGTATATGTTACTGTACATCACGTGTCAGGTGCGGAGCTGTGTGTGTAATAGGGGTATAATATGACGGCAGTGACTAGCAGGGATATACGCCTGTATATGTTACTGTACATCACATGTCATTTGCGGAGCTGTGTGTGTAATAGGGTATAAAATGACAGCAGTGACTAGCAGGGATATACGCCTGTATATGTTACTGTACATCACATGTCATTTGCGGAGCTGTGTGTGTAATAGGGATATAATATGACGGCAGTGACTAGCAGGGATATACGCCTGTATATGTTACTGTACATCACGTGTCAGGTGCGGAGCTGTGTGTGTAATAGGATATAATATGACGGCAGTGACTAGCAGGGATATACGCCTGTATATGTTACTGTACATCACATGTCAGGTGCGGAGCTGTGTGTGTAATAGGATATAATATGACGGCAGTGACTAGCAGGGATATACGCCTGTATATGTTACTGTACATCACGTGTCAGGTGCGGAGCTGTGTGTGTAATAGGGGTATAATATGACGGCAGTGACTAGCAGGGATATACGCCTGTATATGTTACTGTACATCACGTGTCAGGTGCGGAGCTGTGTGTGTAATAGGGGTATAATATGACGGCAGTGACTAGCAGGGATATACGCATGTATATGTTACTGTACATCACGTGTCAGGTGCGGAGCTGTGTGTGTAATAGGGGTATAATATGACGGCAGTGACTAGCAGGGATATACGCCTGTATATGTTACTGTACATCACGTGTCAGGTGCGGAGCTGTGTGTGTAATAGGGTATAATATGACGCCAGTGACTAGCAGGGATATACGCCTGTATATGTTACTGTACATCACGTGTCAGGTGCGGAGCTGTGTGTGTAATAGGGGTATAATATGACGGCAGTGACTAGCAGGGATATACGCCTGTATATGTTACTGTACATCACGTGTCAGGTGCGGAGCTGTGTGTGTAATAGGGTATAATATGACGCCAGTGACTAGCAGGGATATACGCCTGTATATGTTACTGTACATCACGTGTCAGGTGCGGAGCTGTGTATGTAATATGGTATAATATGACGCCAGTGACTAGCAGGGATATACGCCTGTATATGTTACTGTACATCACGTGTCAGGTGCGGAGCTGTGTGTGTAATAGGGTATAATATGACGCCAGTGACTAGCAGGGATATACGCCTGTATATGTTACTGTACATCACGTGTCAGGTGCGGAGCTGTGTGTGTAATAGGGTATAATATGACGCCAGTGACTAGCAGGGATATACGCCTCTATATGTTACTGTACATCACGTGTCAGGTGCGGAGCTGTGTGTGTAATAGGGTATAATATGAGGTCAGTGACTAGCAGGGATATACGCCTGTATATGTTACTGTACATCACGTGTCAGGTGCGGAGCTGTGTATGTAATATGGTATAATATGACGCCAGTGACTAGCAGGGATATACGCCTGTATATGTTACTGTACATCACGTGTCAGGTGCGGAGCTGTGTGTGTAATAGGGTATAATATGACGCCAGTGACTAGCAGGGATATACGCCTGTATATGTTACTGTACATCACGTGTCAGGTGCGGAGCTGTGTGTGTAATAGGGTATAATATGACGCCAGTGACTAGCAGGGATATACGCCTGTATATGTTACTGTACATCACGTGTCAGGTGCGGAGCTGTGTGTGTAATAGGGTATAATATGAGGTAAGTGACTAGCAGGGATATACACCTGTATATGTTACTGTACATCACGTGTCAGGTGCGGAGCTGTGTGTGTAATAGGGTATAATATGAGGTCAGTGACTAGCAGGGATATACGCCTGTATATGTTACTGTACATCACGTGTCATTTGCGGAGCTGTGTGTGTAATAGGGTATAATATGACGCCAGTGACTAGCAGGGATATACGCCTGTATATGTTACTGTACATCACGTGTCAGGTGCGGAGCTGTGTGTGTAATAGGATATAATATGACGGCAGTGACTAGCAGGGATATACGCCTGTATATGTTACTGTACATCACGTGTCAGGTGCGGAGCTGTGTGTGTAATAGGGGTATTATATGACGCCAGTGACTAGCAGGGATATACGCCTGTATATGTTACTGTACATCACGTGTCAGGTGCGGAGCTGTGTGTGTAATAGGGATATAATATGACAGCAGTGACTAGCAGGGATATACGCCTGTATATGTTACTGTACATCACGTGTCAGGTGCGGAGCTGTGTATGTAATAGGGTATAATATGACGGCAGTGACTAGCAGGGATATACGCCTGTATATGTTACTGTACATCACGTGTCAGGTGCGGAGCTGTGTATGTAATAGGGTATAATATGAGGTCAGTGACTAGCAGGGATATACGCCTGTATATGTTACTGTACATCACGTGTCAGATGCGGAGCTGTGTGTGTAAGAGGGTATTATATGACGGCAGTGACTAGCAGGGATATACGCCTGTGTATGTTACTGTACATCACGTGTCAGGTGCGGAGCTGTGTGTGTAATAGGGTATAATATGACGGCAGTGACTAGCAGGGATATACGCCTGTATATGTTACTGTACATCACGTGTCAGGTGCGGAGCTGTGTATGTAATAGGGTATAATATGAGGTCAGTGACTAGCAGGGATATACGCCTGTATATGTTACTGTACATCACGTGTCAGGTGCGGAGCTGTGTGTGTAATAGGGGTATAATATGACGGCAGTGACTAGCAGGGATATACGCCTGTATATGTTACTGTACATCACGTGTCAGGGGCGGAGCTGTGTGTGTAATAGGGGTATAATATGACGGCAGTGACTAGCAGGGATATACGCCTCTATATGTTACTGTACATCACGTGTCAGGTGCGGAGCTGTGTGTGTAATAGGATATAATATGACGGCAGTGACTAGCAGGGATATATACGCCTGTATATGTTACTGTACATCACGTGTCAGGTGCGGAGCTGTGTGTGTAATAGAGTATAATATGACGGCAGTGACTAGCAGGGATATACGCCTGTATATGTTACTGTACATCACGTGTCAGGTGCGGAGCTGTGTGTGTAATAGGGGTATAATATGACGCCAGTGACTAGCAGGGATATACGCCTGTATATGTTACTGTACATCACGTGTCAGGTGCGGAGCTGTGTGTGTATTAGGGTATGATATGACGGCAGTGACTAGCAGGGATATACGCCTGTATATGTTACTGTACATCACATGTCAGGTGCGGAGCTGTGTGTGTAATAGGGGTATAATATGACGGCAGTGACTAGCAGGGATATACGCCTGTATATGTTACTGTACATCACGTGTCAGGTGCGGAGCTGTGTGTGTAATAGGGGTATAATATGACGCCAGTGACTAGCAGGGATATACGCCTGTATATGTTACTGTACATCACGTGTCAGGTGCGGAGCTGTGTGTGTATTAGGGTATGATATGACGGCAGTGACTAGCAGGGATATACGCCTGTATATGTTACTGTACATCACGTGTCAGGTGCGGAGCTGTGTGTGTATTAGGGTATGATATGACGGCAGTGACTAGCAGGGATATACACCTGTATATGTTACTGTACATCACGTGTCAGGTGCGGAGCTGTGTGTGTAATAGGGGTATAATATGACGGCAGTGACTAGCAGGGATATACGCCTGTATATGTTACTGTACATCACGTGTCAGGTGCGGAGCTGTGTGTGTAATAGGGTATAATATGACGGCAGTGACTAGCAGGGATATACGCCTGTATATGTTACTGTACATCACGTGTCAGGTGCGGAGCTGTGTGTGTAATAGGGTATAATATGACGGCAGTGACTAGCAGGGATATACGTCTGTATATGTTACTGTACATCACGTGTCAGGTGCAGAGCTGTGTGTGTAATAGGGTATAATATGACGGCAGTGACTAGCAGGGATATATACGCCTGTATATGTTACTGTACATCACGTGTCAGGTGCGGAGCTGTGTGTGTAATAGAGTATAATATGACGGCAGTGACTAGCAGGGATATATACGCCTGTATATGTTACTGTACATCACGTGTCAGGTGCGGAGCTGTGTGTGTAATAGGGTATAATATGACGCCAGTGACTAGCAGGGATATACGCCTGTATATGTTACTGTACATCACGTGTCAGGTGCGGAGCTGTGTGTGTAATAGGGTATGATATGACGGCAGTGACTAGCAGGGATATACGCCTGTATATGTTACTGTACATCACGTGTCAGGTGCGGAGCTGTGTGTGTAATAGGGTATAATATGACAGCAGTGACTAGCAGGGATATACGCCTGTATATGTTACTGTACATCACGTGTCAGGTGCGGAGCTGTGTGTGTAATAGGGTATAATATGAGGTCAGTGACTAGCAGGGATATACGCCTGTATATGTTACTGTACATCACGTGTCAGGTGCGGAGCTGTGTGTGTAATAGGGTATAATATGACGGCAGTGACTAGCAGGGATATACGCCTGTATATGTTACTGTACATCACGTGTCAGGTGCGGAGCTGTGTGTGTAATAGGGGTATAATATGACAGCAGTGACTAGCAGGGATATACGTCTGTATATGTTACTGTACATCACGTGTCAGGTGCGGAGCTGTGTGTGTAATAGGGTATAATATGACGGCAGTGACTAGCATGTATATACGCCTGTATATGTTACTGTACATCATGTGTCAGGTGCGGAGCTGTGTGTGTAATAGGGGTATAATATGACGCCAGTGACTAGCAGGGATATACGCCTGTATATGTTACTGTACATCACGTGTCAGGTGCGGAGCTGTGTGTGTAATAGGGTATAATATGACGCCAGTGACTAGCAGGGATATACGCCTGTATATGTTACTGTACATCACATGTCAGGTGCGGAGCTGTGTGTGTAATATGGTATTATATGACGGCAGTGACTAGCAGGGATATACGCCTGTATATGTTACTGTACATCACGTGTCAGGTGCGGAGCTGTGTGTGTAATAGGGGTATAATATGACGCCAGTGACTAGCAGGGATATACGCCTGTATATGTTACTGTACATCACGTGTCAGGTGCGGAGCTGTGTGTGTAATAGGGGTATAATATGACGCCAGTGACTAGCAGGGATATACGCCTGTATATGTTACTGTACATCACGTGTCAGGTGCGGAGCTGTGTGTGTAATAGGGGTATAATATGACAGCAGTGACTAGCAGGGATATACGCCTGTATATGTTACTGTACATCATGTGTCAGGTGCGGAGCTGTGTGTGTAATAGGGTATTATATGACGGCAGTGACTAGCAGGGATATACGCCTGTATATGTTACTGTACATCACGTGTCAGGTGCGGAGCTGTGTATGTAATAGTGTATAATATGAGGTCAGTGACTAGCAGGGATATACGCCTGTATATGTTACTGTACATCATGTGTCAGGTGCGGAGCTGTGTGTGTAATAGTGTATAATATGACGGCAGTGACTAGCAGGGATATACGCCTGTATATGTTACTGTACATCACGTGTCAGGTGCGGAGCTGTGTGTGTAATAGGGTATAATATGACGGCAGTGACTAGCAGGGATATACGCCTGTATATGTTACTGTACATCACGTGTCAGGTGCGGAGCTGTGTGTGTAATAGGGTATAATATGACGGCAGTGACTAGCAGGGATATACGCCTGTATATGTTACTGTACATCACGTGTCAGGTGCGGAGCTGTGTGTGTAATAGGGGTATAATATGACGGCAGTGACTAGCAGGGATATACGCCTGTATATGTTACTGTACATCACGTGTCAGGTGCGGAGCTGTGTGTGTAATAGGATATAATATGACGGCAGTGACTAGCAGGGATATACGCCTGTATATGTTACTGTACTTCACGTGTCAGGTGCGGAGCTGTGTGTGTAATAGGGTATAATATGACGGCAGTGACTAGCAGGGATATACGCCTGTATATGTTACTGTACATCACGTGTCAGGTGCGGAGCTGTGTGTGTAATAGGATATAATATGACAGCAGTGACTAGCAGGGATATACGCCTGTATATGTTACTGTACATCACGTGTCAGGTGCGGAGCTGTGTATGTAATAGGGTATGATATAACGCCAGTGACTAGCAGGGATATACGCCTGTATATGTTACTGTACATCACGTGTCAGGTGCGGAGCTGTGTGTGTAATAGGGTATAATATGACGGCAGTGACTAGCAGGGATATACGCCTGTATATGTTACTGTACATCACGTGTCAGGTGCGGAGCTGTGTATGTAATAGGGGTATAATATGACAGCAGTGACTAGCAGGGATATACGCCTGTATATGTTACTGTACATCACGTGTCAGGTGCGGAGCTGTGTGTGTAATAGGGTATAATATGACGGCAGTGACTAGCAGGGATATACGCCTGTATATGTTACTGTACATCACGTGTCAGGTGCGGAGCTGTGTATGTAATAGGGGTATAATATGACAGCAGTGACTAGCAGGGATATACGCCTGTATATGTTACTGTACATCACATGTCAGGTGCGGAGCTGTGTGTGTAATAGGGTATAATATGACGGCAGTGACTAGCAGGGATATACGCCTGTATATGTTACTGTACATCACATGTCAGATGCGGAGCTGTGTGTGTAATAGGATATAATATGACGGCAGTGACTAGCAGGGATATACGCCTGTATATGTTACTGTACATCACGTGTCAGGTGCGGAGCTGTGTGTGTAATAGGATATAATATGACGGCAGTGACTAGCAGGGATATACGCCTATATATGTTACTGTACATCACGTGTCAGGTGCGGAGCTGTGTGTGTAATAGGGTATAATATGACAGCAGTGACTAGCTGGGATATACGTCTGTATATGTTACTGTACATCACGTGTCAGGTGCGGAGCTGTGTGTGTAATAGGGTATAATATGACGGCAGTGACTAGCTGGGATATACGTCTGTATATGTTACTGTACATCACGTGTCAGGTGCGGAGCTGTGTATGTAATAGGGGTATAATATGACGGCAGTGACTAGCAGGGATATACGCCTGTATATGTTACTGTACATCACGTGTCAGGTGCGGAGCTGTGTGTGTAATAGGGTATAATATGACGGCAGTGACTAGCAGGGATATACGTCTGTATATGTTACTGTACATCACGTGTCAGGTGCGGAGCTGTGTGTGTAATAGAGTATAATATGACGGCAGTGACTAGCAGGGATATACGCCTGTATATGTTACTGTACATCACGTGTCAGGTGCGGAGCTGTGTGTGTAATATGGTATAATATGACAGCAGTGACTAGCAGGGATATACGCCTGTATATGTTACTGTACATCACGTGTCAGGTGCGGAGCTGTGTGTGTAATAGGATATAATATGACAGCAGTGACTAGCAGGGATATACGCCTGTATATGTTACTGTACATCATGTGTCAGGTGCGGAGCTGTGTATGTAATAGGGGTATAATATGACGGCAGTGACTAGCAGGGATATACGCCTGTATATGTTACTGTACATCACGTGTCAGGTGCGGAGCTGTGTGTGTAATAGGGTATAATATGACGCCAGTGACTAGCAGGGATATACGCCTGTATATGTTACTGTACATCACATGTCAGGTGCGGAGCTGTGTATGTAATAGTGTATAATATGAGGTCAGTGACTAGCAGGGATATACGCCTGTATATGTTACTGTACATCATGTGTCAGGTGCGGAGCTGTGTGTGTAATAGTGTATAATATGACGGCAGTGACTAGCAGGGATATACGCCTGTATATGTTACTGTACATCACGTGTCAGGTGCGGAGCTGTGTGTGTTATAGGGGTATAATATGACGGCAGTGACTAGCAGGGATATACGCCTGTATATGTTACTGTACATCACGTGTCAGGTGCGGAGCTGTGTGTGTAATAGGGTATAATATGACGGCAGTGACTAGCAGGGATATACGTCTGTATATGTTACTGTACATCACGTGTCAGGTGCGGAGCTGTGTGTGTAATAGGGGTATAATATGACGGCAGTGACTAGCAGGGATATACGCCTGTATATGTTACTGTACATCACGTGTCAGGTGCGGAGCTGTGTGTGTAATAGGATATAATATGACGGCAGTGACTAGCAGGGATATACGCCTGTATATGTTACTGTACTTCACGTGTCAGGTGCGGAGCTGTGTGTGTAATAGGGTATAATATGACGGCAGTGACTAGCAGGGATATACGCCTGTATATGTTACTGTACATCACGTGTCAGGTGCGGAGCTGTGTGTGTAATAGGATATAATATGACAGCAGTGACTAGCAGGGATATACGCCTGTATATGTTACTGTACATCACGTGTCAGGTGCGGAGCTGTGTATGTAATAGGGTATGATATAACGCCAGTGACTAGCAGGGATATACGCCTGTATATGTTACTGTACATCACGTGTCAGGTGCGGAGCTGTGTGTGTAATAGGGTATAATATGACGGCAGTGACTAGCAGGGATATACGCCTGTATATGTTACTGTACATCACGTGTCAGGTGCGGAGCTGTGTATGTAATAGGGGTATAATATGACAGCAGTGACTAGCAGGGATATACGCCTGTATATGTTACTGTACATCACGTGTCAGGTGCGGAGCTGTGTGTGTAATAGGGTATAATATGACGGCAGTGACTAGCAGGGATATACGCCTGTATATGTTACTGTACATCACGTGTCAGGTGCGGAGCTGTGTATGTAATAGGGGTATAATATGACAGCAGTGACTAGCAGGGATATACGCCTGTATATGTTACTGTACATCACATGTCAGGTGCGGAGCTGTGTGTGTAATAGGGTATAATATGACGGCAGTGACTAGCAGGGATATACGCCTGTATATGTTACTGTACATCACATGTCAGATGCGGAGCTGTGTGTGTAATAGGATATAATATGACGGCAGTGACTAGCAGGGATATACGCCTGTATATGTTACTGTACATCACGTGTCAGGTGCGGAGCTGTGTGTGTAATAGGATATAATATGACGGCAGTGACTAGCAGGGATATACGCCTATATATGTTACTGTACATCACGTGTCAGGTGCGGAGCTGTGTGTGTAATAGGGTATAATATGACAGCAGTGACTAGCTGGGATATACGTCTGTATATGTTACTGTACATCACGTGTCGGGTGCGGAGCTGTGTGTGTAATAGGGTATAATATGACGGCAGTGACTAGCTGGGATATACGTCTGTATATGTTACTGTACATCACGTGTCAGGTGCGGAGCTGTGTATGTAATAGGGGTATAATATGACGGCAGTGACTAGCAGGGATATACGCCTGTATATGTTACTGTACATCACGTGTCAGGTGCGGAGCTGTGTGTGTAATAGGGTATAATATGACGGCAGTGACTAGCAGGGATATACGTCTGTATATGTTACTGTACATCACGTGTCAGGTGCGGAGCTGTGTGTGTAATAGAGTATAATATGACGGCAGTGACTAGCAGGGATATACGCCTGTATATGTTACTGTACATCACGTGTCAGGTGCGGAGCTGTGTGTGTAATATGGTATAATATGACAGCAGTGACTAGCAGGGATATACGCCTGTATATGTTACTGTACATCACGTGTCAGGTGCGGAGCTGTGTGTGTAATAGGATATAATATGACAGCAGTGACTAGCAGGGATATACGCCTGTATATGTTACTGTACATCATGTGTCAGGTGCGGAGCTGTGTATGTAATAGGGGTATAATATGACGGCAGTGACTAGCAGGGATATACGCCTGTATATGTTACTGTACATCACGTGTCAGGTGCGGAGCTGTGTGTGTAATAGGGTATAATATGACGCCAGTGACTAGCAGGGATATACGCCTGTATATGTTACTGTACATCACATGTCAGGTGCGGAGCTGTGTGTGTAATAGGGGTATGATATGACGGCAGTGACTAGCAGGGATATACGTCTGTATATGTTACTGTACATCACGTGTCAGGTGCGGAGCTGTGTGTGTAATAGGATATAATATGACGGCAGTGACTAGCAGGGATATACGCCTGTATATGTTACTGTACATCACGTGTCAGGTGCGGAGCTGTGTGTGTTATAGGGGTATAATATGACGGCAGTGACTAGCAGGGATATACGCCTGTATATGTTACTGTACATCACGTGTCAGGTGCGGAGCTGTGTGTGTAATAGGGTATAATATGACGGCAGTGACTAGCAGGGATATACGTCTGTATATGTTACTGTACATCACGTGTCAGGTGCGGAGCTGTGTGTGTAATAGAGTATAATATGACGGCAGTGACTAGCAGGGATATACGCCTGTATATGTTACTGTACATCACGTGTCAGGTGCGGAGCTGTGTGTGTAATATGGTATAATATGACAGCAGTGACTAGCAGGGATATACGCCTGTATATGTTACTGTACATCACGTGTCAGGTGCGGAGCTGTGTGTGTAATAGAGTATAATATGACGGCAGTGACTAGCAGGGATATACGCCTGTATATGTTACTGTACATCACGTGTCAGGTGCGGAGCTGTGTGTGTAATAGGATATAATATGACGCCAGTGACTAGCAGGGATATACGCCTGTATATGTTACTGTACATCACGTGTCAGGTGCGGAGCTGTGTGTGTAATAGGGGTATAATATGACGGCAGTGACTAGCAGGGATATACGCCTGTATATGTTACTGTACATCACGTGTCAGGTGCGGAGCTGTGTGTGTAATAGGGTATAATATGACGGCAGTGACTAGCAGGGATATACGCCTGTATATGTTACTGTACATCACATGTCAGGTGCGGAGCTGTGTGTGTAATAGGGTATAATATGACGGCAGTGACTAGCAGGGATATACGCCTGTATATGTTACTGTACATCACGTGTCAGGTGCGGAGCTGTGTGTGTAATAGGGGTATAATATGACGCCAGTGACTAGCAGGGATATACGCCTGTATATGTTACTGTACATCACGTGTCAGGTGCGGAGCTGTGTGTGTAATATGGTATAATATGACGGCAGTGACTAGCAGGGATATACGCATGTACATGTTACTGTACATCACGTGTCAGGTGCGGAGCTGTGTGTGTAATATGGTATAATATGACGGCAGTGACTAGCAGGGATAATACAGGATTACACATGCAGTATAGATGGAGGATTTATTTCTATTTCAGGATTAATAAAAAATACCCTGATGACCCAGAGTAACACGGCCAAACGTACATTACACATAGAGTGTGCAAAGCTCAAATGTCACATATAACACATGCACAATACACACAGAGGGCATTGCAATTATAACACATTCAGAGCGCACTCAGATTACACATATAACACATGCAGAGAGCTCTTACAGTACACACATAACACATGCAGAGTACTCAGAGTACACATATAACACATGCAGGGCACTCAGTATACACATATAACACATGCACAATACACACAGAGGGCATTGCAATTATAACACATTCAGAGCGCACTCAGAATACAAATATAACACATGCAAAGTGCACTCAGATTACACATATAACACATGCAGAGAGCGCTTACAGTACACATATAACACATGCAGAGTACTCAGAGTACACATATAACACATGCAGGGCACTCAGAATACACATATAACACATGCAGAGCACGCAGAGTACACATAACACATACAGGGCACTCAGAATATACATATAACACATGCAGAGCACGCAGAGTACACATATAACACATGCAGGGCACTCAGAATACACATATATAACACATGCAGAGCACGCAGAGTACACATATAACACATACAGGGCACTCAGAATATACATATAACACATGCAGAGCACGCAGAGTACACATATAACACATGCAGAGCACTCAGAGTAGACATATAATACATGCAGGGCACTCAGAGTACACATATAACACATGCAGGGTACTCAGAATACACATATAACTCATGCAGGGTGCACTCAGAGTACACATATAACACATGCAGAGCACTCAGAGTACACATATAACACGCGCAGAACGTACTCAGAGTACACATATAATACATGCAGGGCACTCAGAATACACAGATAACACATGCAGAGCACTCAGAATACACATATAACACATGCAGAGCGCACTCAGAGTACACATATAACACATGCAGGGCACTCAGAGTACACATATAACACGTGCAGGGCACTCAGAGTACACATATAACACGTGCAGAGCGCACTCAGAGTACACATATAACACATGCAGGGCACTCAGAGTACACATATAATACATGCAGGACACTCACAGTACACATATAACACATGCAGGGCACTCAGAGTACACATATAACACATGCAGAGCGCACTCAGAGTACACATATAATACATGCAGGGCGCACTCAGAGTACACATGTAACACATGCAGGGCACTCAGAGTACACATATAACACGTGCAGAGCGCACTCAGAGTACACATATAACACATGCAGGGCACTCAGAGTACACATATAATACATGCAGGACACTCACAGTACACATATAACACATGCAGGGCACTCAGAGTACACATATAACACATGCAGAGCGCACTCAGAGTACACATATAATACATGCAGGGCGCACTCAGAGTACACATGTAACACATGCAGGGCACTGAGAATACACAGATAACACATGCAGAGCACTCAGAGTACACATATAACACATGCAGAGCGCTCAGAGTACACATATAACACATGCAGGGCACTCAGAGTACACATGTAAAACATGCAGGGCACTCAGAATACACATATAACACATGCAGGGCACTCAGAGTACACATATAACACATGCAGAGCGCACTCAGAGTACACATATAATACATGCAGGGCGCACTCACAGTACACATGTAAAACATGCAGGGCACTCAGAATACACAGATAACACATGCAGGGCACTCAGAGTACACATATAACACGTGCAGAGCGCACTCAGAGTACACATATAACACATGCAGGGCACTCAGAGTACACATATAACACGTGCAGGGCACTCAGAGTACACATATAACACGTGCAGAGCGCACTCAGAGTACACATATAACACATGCAGGGCACTCAGAGTACACATATAATACATGCAGGACACTCACAGTACACATATAACACATGCAGGGCACTCAGAGTACACATATAACACATGCAGAGCGCACTCAGAGTACACATATAATACATGCAGGGCGCACTCAGAGTACACATGTAACACATGCAGGGCACTCAGAGTACACATATAACACGTGCAGAGCGCACTCAGAGTACACATATAACACATGCAGGGCACTCAGAGTACACATATAATACATGCAGGACACTCACAGTACACATATAACACATGCAGGGCACTCAGAGTACACATATAATACATGCAGGACACTCACAGTACACATATAACACATGCAGAGCGCACTCAGAGTACACATATAATACATGCAGGGCGCACTCAGAGTACACATGTAACACATGCAGGGCACTGAGAATACACAGATAACACATGCAGAGCACTCAGAGTACACATATAACACATGCAGAGCGCTCAGAGTACACATATAACACATGCAGGGCACTCAGAGTACACATGTAAAACATGCAGGGCACTCAGAATACACATATAACACATGCAGAGTATGCAGAGTACACATATAACACATGCATAGTACACATATAACACATGCAGGGCACTCAGAGTACACATATAACACATGCAGAGTATGCAGAGTACACATATAACACATGCATAGTACACATATAACACATGCATAGTACACATATAACACATGCAGAGTATGCAGAGTACACATATAACACATGCATAGTACACATATAACACATGCAGGGCACTCAGAGTACACATATAACACATGCAGGGCACTCAGAGTACACATATAACACATGCAGAGCACTCAGAGTACACATACAACACGTGCAGAGCGCACTTAGAGTACACATGTAACACATGCAGGGCGCACTCAGAATACACAGATAACACATGCAGAGTATGCAGAGTACACATATAACACATGCAGAGTACACCTATAACACATGCAGAGTACTCAGAGTACACATATAAAACATGCAGAGCGCACTCATAGCACACATGTAACACACTAGTAGTACCTACCCGTTGTTGCTGAGTGATTGTTAATTTTATTCAATGACTAGCTGAACACCTGAGCTTCGCTACGGGATGAGGATGGTAAATTAGAATTATAGTTGTTCATTAATTTACATTGGTTAGAGATCTAGTATATAGGCATATCTTGCTTCCCTGACCCACTTTGTGTAGTGGCCGGACCCCTTTTTGGTCCCTTAAGGGACCCTACTTTTCCTACTTACGACTCTCAGTCTGTGTCTTCCTGCTGCCTCTACCCCCCCCCCCCCTCACATCATGTCACTGCCCCTGTCACATGCAGCCCTGTCCTCACTGACACATCACTGTGCTGCTGGGACCCTGCTCCTCCCACTATATAACTCTCAGTCTGTGTCTTCCTGCTGCCTCCATTCCCCTCCTCACATCATGTCACTGCCCCTGTCACATGCAGCCCTGTCCTCACTGACACATCACTCATCTCCTGATATACTCTGTGCTGCTGGGGACCCTGCTCCTCCCACTTTATAACTCTCAGTCTGTGGCTTCCTGCTGCCTCCATTCCCCTCCTCACATCATGTCACTGCCCCTGTCACATGCAGCCCTGTCCTCACTGACACATCACTCATCTCCTGATATACTCTGTGCTGCTGGGGACCCTGCTCCTCCCACTATATAACTCTCAGTCTGTGTCTTCCTGCTGCCTCCATTCCCCTCCACACATCATGTCACTGCCCCTGTCACATGCAGCCCTGTCCTCACTGACACATCACTCATCTCCTGATATACTCTGTGCTGCTGGGGACCCTGCTCCTCCCACTTTATAACTCTCAGTCTGTGGCTTCCTGCTGCCTCCATTCCCCTCCTCACATCATGTCACTGCCCCTGTCACATGCAGCCCTGTCCTCACTGACACATCACTCATCTCCTGATATACTCTGTGCTGCTGGGGACCCTGCTCCTCCCACTATATAACTCTCAGTCTGTGTCTTCCTGCTGCCTCCATTCCCCTCCACACATCATGTCACTGCCCCTGTCACATGCAGCCCTGTCCTCACTGACACATCACTCATCTCCTGATATACTCTGTGCTGCTGGGGACCCTGCTCCTCCCACTATATAACTCTCAGTCTGTGTCTTCCTGCTGCCTCCATTCCCCTCCTCACATCATGTCACTGCCCCTGTCACATGCAGCCCTGTCCTCACTGCCCCTGTCACATCATCTCCTGATATACTCTGTGCTGCTGGGGACCCTGCTCCTCCCACTATATAACTCTCAGTCTGTGTCTTCCTGCTGCCTCCATTCCCTTCCTCACATCATGTCACTGCCCCTGTCACATGCAGCCCTGTCCTCACTGACACATCACTCATCTCCTGATATACTCTGTGCTGCTGGGTACCCTGCTCCTCCCACTATATAACTCTCAGTCTGTGGCTTCCTGATGCCTCCATTCCTCTCCTCACATCATGTCAATGCCCCTGTCACATGCAGCCCTGTCCTCACTGACACATCACTCATCTCCTGATATACTCTGTGCTGCTGGGTACCCTGCTCCTCCCACTATATAACTCTCAGTCTGTGGCTTCCTGATGCCTCCATTCCTCTCCTCACATCATGTCAATGCCTCTGTCACATGCAGCCCTGTCCTCGCTGACACATCACTTATCTCCTGATATACTCTGTGCTGCTGTCCCACCCCTAGGGGTGCTAGGGGTGTGTTACCCCCACAGTGTTTGTTCCCAGATTGTAAGTCATATGTGTGCCAAGTGTGGTGTAAATTGGTCCAGGCATTCTGGATTTATGCTGTCTCCGGATATACTCTGTGCTGCTGTCCCTCCCCTAGGGGTGCTAGGGGTGTCTTACCCCCACAGTGTTTGTTCCCAGATTGTAAGTCATATGTGCAGCAAGTTTGGTGTAAATTGCGGCAGGCATTCCGGAGTTATGCTGGAACATACATATACACATACATACATACATACATTTTTGGCGTTTTCTGTGGATGGACAGTAACATTTGTAAAACTGGGACCTAAGGAGAAGCTACCTGCCAAGTTTCAAGATTGTAGGCCTTGTGGTTTAGGAGATTTTGTGATGAGTCAATCTCCCTTTTTTGCCTTTTTTTATATACTGTATAGATAATTTTTTTATTTCCCACTTTTTTACATGACGTGTCTTATTACTGTCATCAGTTATGAGTATGATGTGATTGGTGACATTACTGTTACAGGAGAGATCCCTGTATTACTGACCATGTGAGAAGACCTCACTGCACAAGTCCACAGCGTCGCCAGTAAAGGACTGACATTGCGCTTTGTTTATTGTTGTGGCCGGAGATCCCACAGCCACATGTGTAATGGTTACTGCAGCACTAAACGGGTTAACCCGGTGCCATTTTGCAGGAAAATGGGTGCTTGGCACCACTTTCAAATATGCACTGGAGCTAGGCGCCATCTTTAAAATGTTATGGGTGCTAGGCGCAGAGTGTGCAAAATGTCCTTTTGATGCGTGTTAATCCCCGGTGCGCCGGGGGTAGAGGAGGTTGCTGTGGGCGCCCGGCGCGGCGGCTGGGAGTCCGGGAGCTTCGGCTCCTGTGTGCTGCGCCGGCGGTGAGAAGGGCTTTGGATGTTGGTGGCTGGGGACCAGGAGCTCCGCTCCCGGTGCCCCCAGCATCAGTGCTGCCAAGAGTCGGAAAGCCGCTGCAGCCAGGACGGGTGTCTCAAGCTGCCGGGCTTTAGAAGGAACCGTTGCCGCACAGAGTGCACTGCTTATGGGGGTTCGGACTAGCCAGCTCCCTATGCGGTGGGGAGTGTGTTGGGCGCTGAGTTTTGGGAGCTATGCTCCCAGTGCTTCAGCGCTATGGAGACACAGAGCCACAGCGGCCGGGACAAGCATTCCGGACTTCCGAAGGGGGGTGCGCCAAAGCCCGGGTCACCGCCGGACGCTGTGGCGAGGCTACAGAGGTAAATGCCGCACTGGAGGGGACAGGGAGAGCCAGCTCCCTGGATCCCAGTGCCAGGCTGCATCAGGGCGCTGGGAGATGGGCCACAGCCCTGTGTCAGCTCCGGAGGCTGCTGCCTGTGCATGAGGGAGCCACAGTCTGTAAGCAACAATGTATTCTAAAAATGTACAAAGTGTATATAGCATTGATCTGAGGGTAACAGATCCCCCACTTGCAGTGCATGCTATGGACAGAGCCTGGTGCACGGCACAGGCTCGGGGTGTATATAAAACATGTATGTGAAGTGTATTTAATGCACTTACTGGTTGTTGTGTCCCTTGACGGGGAAATCCATGGCTGTGCAGGCTGTTGGATTCCTCCACTCCTTTTCCCCCAAAACAGAATGCCTTCCCCTCTAGCCTCCCACATGGAAGGGGAGGAAAAGCTCAGAGAGGAAAGAGAGGAAAAGCTCAGCTTCCCAACAATATGAGTGGTTTTCTGAAGCTACATAGGGATCATATTTGGTGGGCAGGAAACCCTGACCAGGGATCTAGGCTGCCCATCTCCGGAGCCCGAATCCAGGCTGCAGATGGTGAGCTGAGTCCCCGGGCAGATTCCTGGAAGTAGTTTAGGCGGGAAAACTTCCTGGGGCGTCACTGGAGCGGATACCGATCCTCCAGGATGGGATGGTCAAAGGAGAGTGACCACTCCCCACCGTCCATAGAGGACAATGGTAGCTGTGCATGTAACCAAGGCATGCACAGCACATGAGTAAACAATGATTGGTTGAGCACAACAGGGTGGGCTTACCCCCTGTGGTATGTGTATTGGAGTAAAATAAAAAGAGGAGGCCTGTGAGCCCCCAGAGGTATTATACCATTTTCATTCTGCTGTGAACATCTGCTGTATTGCTGTTTCCCCTAGCAATAGGGAAGAGTTCTCTTTAGAACTATTGAAAATTAACATCTTCTGCCTCAAGACGACCGCTTCAACTTGTGACCTGCAGGGCGAGGCGAAACCTAGCTCCGTTAACCGGCTGTCCAGAGTGTAACCAGCATCTCCAAGCTCCGCCTCCCGCCTGCTACCGTGCTGTGCTTAGGCAAGCAACTAGTGAGGATTCGTCAACACCACACAGGTGTGGTAAGATAGCGCATCGATGCATACAGAGCAGAACCGTGGTTCCAGACACCATGGCAACAAGGAGTCTGGTGGTGGCAGCAGAGTACCCCCCCACTGCGCAGTGGGTAGAGTCAGTAACAGGCGATTACTGACGGTAAGCGGGAATCCCCTGTTTGACCAGGTACCGTGTGACCTAAATCCCCATTCTGTGACCAGGGGCGGGACGCAAGGCGGTGAGGGCTTTCGTACGGAACCGTCCGGTCACAATTGTCATTACAAAACATATCCTAATGGGAAACTGTAAGCGCTTAAATTGATACGGGAATAGGTGGATTCTGGGGGAAGGAGGGGCGTCAGTCAGTGTCAGGGGGTGCAGTGCACTGTGGGTACTGATACAGTTTGCCCGTCGCGTGCATGCCCCTGACTGCAGTGCTGCTGACCCGGGCGGGTGGCGGCCATCTTGCGGTTTCTGGCTGGCTGCTTATGCTGAGCCTTTAAATATGGGAAACGATAGACTCTTCGGGCTAAACTCACTGAGTGCCGACGCGCCCCCTAACTGAGCCCAGGCCTAATGCCTCGCACTGTCCCTCAGGCCTAGTGCCCGGCTACCCTAGTCTAGGGAGGAAGTTATAAGTAGCTGGTGGTGGCCCAATGCCGCCTACTCGGACCGGACAGGTTTTGACGGGGACAGGTTAGTTCCTGACCACATACCGCTGTCGGGCACCCATCTACACTTCCAATGTACATCATTGCACAGAAAGCTGGTGCTCCGATCAGGCTTCTGCGTAACATTACTCCACCCAAGTTATGCAATAAGGGCCCTCATTCCGAGTTGATCGCTCGCTAGCTGCTTTTGAGCACACGCTAGGCCGCCGCCCTCTGGGAGTGTATCTTAGCTTAGCAGAACAGTGATGTCTTTTTTTCAAGCAGTTTCTGGGTAGCTCCAGACCTACTCCTACCTTGCAATCACCTCAGTCCGTTTAGTTCCTGTTTCGACGTCACAAACACGCCCTGCGTTCGGCCAGCCACTCCCCCATTTCCCCCGGCACGCCTGCGTTTTTCCCTGACACGCCTGCGTTTTTTAGCACACTCCCGGAAAACGCTCAGTTACCTCCCAGAAACACCCACTTCCTGTCAATCACTCACCAATCAACAGAGCAATGAAAAAGAATCGCACGACCTTGTGTAAAACTGCATAGCTTTTTGTGAAAGTACGTCGCGCGTGCGTAATGCGGCCCTTGCGCATGTGCAGAAATGCTGATTTTTAGCCTGATCGCTGCGCTCCGAACAACAGCAGTTAGCGATCAACTCGGAATTACCCCCAAAGTGACGGCTCTGCAGAGGAACGTAATTGAGGCAGATGAGACTGCGTTTATACCACATATACCCCTTATTCCCAACACTCTTCCTTTTCAGTTCAAGTGTCTGCAGTCTCCTGTAAGTCGCAGGGGCAAACGCTCAGAGCTGCAGGAGCAGATCTCAGGACCAGCTGCTTCTCCCATGGGCAGCGTTACGTGGCTCGCTCACCAGTTAGTAGCACCAAGCATCTTTTTGTGTTACTTTCTGACTGAAAAACCTGCAAATATTGCTCCACTTTTATCACTGCTTAGTACATGTGTCCCCCTTATACCGCATTCAGATCGCAAATGCCGGATCCTACCCGGTAAGACAAACGTGTACTTACCGGGTGGGATCCGGCATTTGCGCTCCGCTGCAGGCTTTCCGACCCGGCAATATACCGGGTCGGTTGCCATAGCAGCGGAGGGAGGAGCAGCAGCAGGGGCGGGGGTGGAGGCGGCGCCGGGAGATGAGCTCATCTCCTGCGCCGCCTCTCCCTATGCTGTGAATGGGAACCGTGTCGCATCGACACGGCTCCCATTCACACCGCACCTGACCCGGTAATCAACCCGGGTAAAACCCTTCTTTTTTTACCGGGTTGAATTACCGGGTCAGGCGACCCGCTAATTCAGCCAGTGTGCTTTCACATCGCACACTGACCCGTGTCGACCGGGTTATTTGTGCGATGTGAAAGGGGTATTAGTGTGCCGAACTCGGTATCCGGATGAGAGACAGACAGTGTCTAGTTAGACAGTCAATAGATAGACACCATACAGTATGTTAGACAGACATTAGGTAGACATGGACAAAAGGTCGACATGAAAATGGTAGACACAGGTTTTTTTTTTCAATTTGACATGTATCTGGACTTTTTCATACCTTCTCTATCCATGTCGGCACAGAGTTGGTCATATACCTTGTGGCGAGCGCAGCGAGGGGATGCCTGTCTACAATTAGGGGTCCATGATGACAAAACTATCCACACAAACCCCAAAAATGAAAAATAAATAAAAATGTTGTCTACCTTTTTTATGTTGGCCATTTTCATGTCAAACTTTTGACCCCGTTGACCTTTTGGCTGTCTAACATATGGTGTCTGTCTGTCGACTGTCTAACTAGACATTGTCTATTATACCACCCCCGCTGAACTGGTAGGTACTGCCATTATTATATGGTCTTCACAACTCTACCATGGAGCAGAAACTGTGTCGCTGGGCATAATTCATTGGTGATGACAAATACCATTGTCGCATATTACACTAATCGGTACAATCCTGGTGCATTGCGTTGCGACTAAGATGCATTTTCAGCAAAAAATATGCAAAAAAGACACGCCCAACGCTAGAAGATTCTCCAGTGACCTGGTGCGCAGAGGCGGGCTGTTTGGCGTGACTGCAGCAGCGATGTATGGGGACGCATCTGTACATAAGGGTATACTGTGTCTTATGGGCGTGTTGTGCACTAGTCGCTGACGTGTTAGTGTACAGAGACGCTCTATCAAATATGACGCCACCCGCAGACATATAATCTGCATCTGCAGCGGGTGTCTCAGTCCTCACACAGTCATACGCGCACACCAGGGAAGGGCTTTGTAGTCACAGATGGGCGACCGCCAAGAGATGGCGCTGCATCCGCGTCTGCACGCACCTCTGATTCAGGTTCTATGTGTAAATGAGATTGTGTGAGCAGTTTGCTCTGGTCTATAGAGAGCATTAGACTTTCCGCTTGGCTCCAGCAGGGGGAGTGTGAGAGACTGGCAGATTATATAGGAGATCCGTGACCGTATACATGGGGTTACGCTGTATCCCAACTGAGAAACCACACTGACAAATGTTCTACAGCCGGCTGAGGCTTCCCATCTTCTCCAGGGACCGTCGCTGCTCTGCTCTTACTAATGTAACACTTGCCTTACATCTCCCCGCTTATCTTTCCACGTATTGCCTTAGGGGGGAGGGTGCGTTCTGTGACCACATTTTCACTAGGGAATAATATTTTTTAAACGTTGACTCTGTGAAACATTTGGTCTGAACACAAATCTGCAGAGAGTGAATAAATTCCCTCCCCTCTAATGCTTCTCTCTTCCCTTCTCCCTCCCTGTCTCTAATGCTCTCTCCCCCTCTCTCTTCCCTTCTCCTTCCCTGTCTCTAATGCTTTCTTCCCTTCTCCCTCACTGTCTCTAATGCTCTCTCCCCCTCTCTCTTCCCTTCTCCTTCCCTGTCTCTAATGCTCTCTTCCCTTCTCCCTCCCTGTCTCTAATGCTCTCTCCCCCTCTCTCTTCCCTTCTCCCTCACTGTCTCTAATGCTTCTACCCCTCTCTCTTCCCTTCTCCCTCCCTGTCTTTAATGCTCTCTTCCCTTATCCCTCACTGTCTCTAATGCTGTCTACCCTGCTCTCTTCCCTTCTCCCTCCCTGTCTCTAATGCTCTCTCTTCCCTCTCTCTTCCCTTCTCCCTCCCTGTCTCTAATGCTCTCTCCCCCTCTCTCTTCCCTTCTCACTCACTGTCTCTAACGCTTCTACCCCTCTCTCTTCCCTTCTCCCTCACTGTCTCTAATGCTGTCTACCCTGCTCTCTTCCCTTCTCCCTCCCTGTCTCTAATGCTCTCTCCCCCTCTCTCTTCCCTTCTCCCTCCCTGTCTCTAATGCTCTCTTCCCCTCTCTCTTCCCTTCTCCCTCACTGTCTCTAATGCTGTCTACCCTGCTCTCTTCCCTTCTCCCTCCCTGTCTCTAATGCTCTCTCCCCCTCTCTCTTCCCTTCTCCCTCCCTGTCTCTAATGCTCTCTCCCCCTCTCTCTTCCCTTCTCCCCCCCCTGTCTGTAATGCTCTCTCCCCCCCTCTCTCTTCCCTTCTCCCTTCCTGAATTTAATGCTGTCTTACATTCTCCCACACTGTCTCTAATGCTGTCTACCCCTCTCTTTTCCCTTCTCTCTCACTGTCTCTAATGCTGTCTCTCCCGCTCTCTCCCTTTCTCTAATGTTGTCTCTCCTCTCTCTCGTCTTCTCCCTGACTGTCTCTAATGCTGTCTCCCCCCTCTCCTCCCTTCTCCCTCACTGTCTCTAATGCTGTCTACCCCGTTCTCTCCCCTTCTCTCACCCTTTCTCTAATGCTGTATCCCCTCTCTCCCCTTCTCCCTCCCTTTCTCTAATGTTGTCTCCCCTCTCTCTCCTCTTCTCCCTGACTGTCTCTAATGTTGTCTCCCCCCTCTCCTTCCTTCTCCCTCACTGTCTCTAATGCTGTCTCCCCTCTCCTCTTCTCCCTCCCTTTCTCTAATGCTGTCTCCCCCCTCTCCTCCCTTCTCTCTCCCTTTCTCTAATGCTGTCTCCCCCTCTCTCTCCCCTTCTCCCTCCCTGTCTCTAATGCTGTCTTCCCTTCTCCCTCCCTGTCTCTAATGCTGTCTTCCCTTTTCCCTCACTGTCTCTAATGCGGTCTTCCCTTCTCCCACCCTTTCTCTAATGCTGTCTCCCCTCTCTCTCCTCTTCTCCCTCACGGTCTCTAATGCTGTCTACCCCACTCTCTCCCCTTCTCCCTCCCTTTCTCTAATGCTGTCTCCCCTCTCTCTCCCCTTCTTCCTCCCTTTCTCTAATGCTGTCTCTCCCGCTCTCTCCCCTTCTCCCTCACTGTCTCTAATGCTGTCTACCCCGCTCTCTCCCATTCTCCCTCCCTTTCTCTAATGCTGTCTCCCCTCTCTCTCCCCTTCTCCCTCCCTTTCTCTAATGTTGTCTCCCCTCTCTCTCCACTTCTCCCTCACTGTCTCTAATGCTGTCTACCCCGATCTCTCCCCTTCTCCCTCACTGTCTCTAATGCTGTCTCCCCTCTCCTCTTCTCCCTTTCTCTAATGCTGTCTCCCCCCTCTCCTCCCTTATCCCTCACTGTCTCTAATGCTGTCTCCCCCTCTCTCTCCCCTTCTCCCTCCCTGTCTCTAATACTGTCTTCCCTTCTCCCTCACTGTCTCTAATGCTGTCTCCCCCTATCTCTCCCCTTCTCCCTCCCTGTCTCTAATACTGTCTTCCCTTCTCCCTCACTGTCTCTAATACTGTCTACCCCGCTCTCTCCCCTTCTCCCTCCCTTTCTCTAATGCTGTCCCCCCTCTCTCTCCTCTTCTCACTCCCTTTCTCTAATGCTGTCTCCCCTCTCTCTCCTCTTCTCCCTCACAGTCTCTAATGCTGTCTCCCCCTCTCTTTTCCCTTCTCCCTCACTGTCTCTAATGCTGTCTACCCCTCTCTTTTCCCTTCTCCCTCCCTGTCTCTAATGCTCTCTTCCCTTCTCCCTCACTGTCTCTAATGCTGTCTCCCCTCTCTATCTACATAGGAGGGCGAGTGAGGTATACAGAGGAGAATGAATGAGGTACACAGAGGAGGGAGAATGAGGTATACAGAGGAGGGTGAGTGAGGCATGCAGAAGAGTGTGAGTGAGGTATACAGAGGAGGGTAAGTATATTGGGAAGTGAGGTCGCTGTAGTGGAACTACAGCCCTGTATCTCCGCTGTAGCTATGAGTGATGAGCTCTATACACTCCTCTGTAGTGAGGTATATAGAGGAGAGTGATGAGGTATAATGGGAAGTGAGGGTGCTGTAGTGGAACTGCAGCTCTGTATCTCAGCTGTCGCTATGAGTGATGAGCTGTATACAGAGGAGTGTGAGTGAGGTATACAGAGGAGGTACGTGAGGTATACTGGGAAGTGAGGGCACTGTAGTGGAATACAGCCCTGTCAGCTGTCGTTATGAGTGATGAGCCATATACACTGCAGTGAGGTATATAGGGAAGTGAATGAGGCATGCTGGGAAGTGAGGGCGCTGTACTGGAACTGCAGCTCTATCTCAGTGTCATAACTGTGGTTTTGTGAACCCGGTGTTAGTGAAGTCTGTGCGGGCAACTGGGGAACTATGTGAATATTAGGCTGGTCTGTAGGAATCAGTGAGAAGAAGGAGCAATCCCTGACCGGGGATCGAACCCGGGCCTCGGCAGAGGAAGCCGTATCCTGACCACTGGATCGCCAGGGACTTTGATAGCAGGATGAATGTATAGGTGAGTCTGTACTGGAAATAGTGTCATAGGAGTAGGTGCTTATGTACTCGAGGTTACTGGCAAGATGGTAAGACTGACTGGTTACTGGTGAGACTGGGATGCAACTGTAATGCGTGCTGGTACCGGATATAACTGGAAACGCAACTGAAAGTAGGACGATGACTGTGGCTATAACTCTAATACGAGGCTGAAGAACCCTGCGGCTGTGACGGTAAAACACTGCAGCTGTGGTTTCCAGTTGAGACTGTGGAACACTGCACCGTGCCTTTAAGATGAAACACTGCAACTGTGCCTTTAAGTGGAGATGGTGGAATACTGTACTGTGCCTTTAAGTTGAAACTCGTGGAAATACTGGATATCAATGGCAACACAAATGTAATCCAAACTGGGTAACAAAGAAACAGTTTTTACAGGAACCAAAGTACAAGGGTTACCTTTAGGGAGCTCAGCTTCAAAGCTCACACAGAGCTGTGTGTGACACAAGGAACTGGCCCAGTTTCTAACTCAGTCTCCCGACTTATACTTCCTGGTCCTTGGTGATTGGAGAGCAGTGTCAGGTGATGCAGAGAGTCTCAGGCTGGCAGAGGATTGGAAAGATCTGGGTCAGGTGAACAGTCACTGTCATGTGAGTACTCTAGCATAGGCTGTGATGTGGAGTGAGGCCTAGCAGGCCGAGAGAACACTGAAGCCTGAACTTCTGCAAAACATAGGATGCTGGCTTTTAGGCCTAAACTTCAGATTGCTGAATTCAGACTCACACAGGAGATCACCACAGGTGGAGCTCGTTAACTATTACCTTCCAGGCAGAGAACTCAGGAAACTCATGGTATTGGCAAGCTGTTTATCCAAGTGAGCAGAAAGATGCAGGATCCAAGACAGAGATGGCAGAGGTAAGTCACCAAATATGAAAACTACAGTCAGGATTGTGACAGTACCCCCCTCTTCAAGGGTGGACTCCGGACACCCATCTTGAATCTTAGAGGAACTTGAGAAATTCATACAGAAGAACTTAGGACCTTCGTCGATGCCTCTTCTTCTTACGGGAACATTTGGTTTTGACCAGGGAGAGCGGAATCTCCTGTAAAGAAAAAAAGAAAAAAACTTCCTTAGAAAACATGGGACCTCCCATGAAAGGAGTAGCATCATGAACTGGATCAAATTCAGAGTCTGAGTCCAAGTCTGATGGAAGATATGAATCTCCCTTAAATACACAGTTTGCAGATGAAAAGGAAGTGCACTGGAGTTTTAAATTCTCTGGGCTAGGAGAGACTCCTACATGAGCAATTTTAATGGTCGATTTCTTACCAAAGGAGATACTTAGATTATCCCTGGGAGGACAGCACAAACTTCCTTCTGCATTCCCTTTAGAGCATGATTCTTTTACTGAGTCAGATTCCAAAAGGTTTAGGACTAAATTCTTTAACCACAGCATTACTAAAAGTCTGTAAATCATGGAAGTCTGTAAATCATGGAACACAGGATCATTACTCTCAAAAAGCGTGTTGGCCCACTCCAAAGCTCTTCCTCTGAATGCCAGGAACAGATATTGAGTAACGTTGGAAGGAGTTACTGCACCCGAAGGATCAGACTCCATCAGAGAGAGAAATTGATCAACCAGAGCGGCATATTGCAATAAATCTCCATCAAAATAAATAGGTGGTAAACCATCAGACGAAAGCTTAGAGGCTGAGACCGATGATGCACTCTCAGAAGCTAGATTGGAGTTAGTTTGTGGAATGTCAGGCTGATGAGAAACTATCCCTTCTGAAGTAGTCTGGCTGAAATCCTCAAATAAGACTGAGAAATCACTTGAAATCTCCTTCTGGATGGAGATGCTAGTAATTTTCCCTGAAGCTGCGACACTCGCGTCTGCGACTGAGGCAAATGACTCTGATGACTGGATTGAGGAAGCAACATCAGTATCCTTCTCAGCAATATTAGTCTGAAGTCCTTTATCCGAATCAGCAGATGGAACATTAGGTTGCTCAGACAAGCTTAGGGACAAAGCTGAGAAAACTGTACTCAGATCGGTATCCAGCTCTGTAGCACGTTCAGACTTTAAGTGAGTAGACTTGGGATTTTTCTTGACTTTGGCGGCTACAGTAGAATTATTCCGACATTGATGAGAAGAGGTATTAGATTTCCCTGCAGAAGCTGTGGACTCAATGCTGGAAGACGAGGAAACAGAATCAGAGACAGACTGAAGTCTAATTTTAGAACTAGATGGTGAAAGTCCTTTACTCGGACCAATGCTTGGAATTGGTTTGAGTCCAGATGAGCTTGAACAGACTGAAACTGGAGAAATCTTGGGCTGGACGAGTAGGACTGGATTGGATCCGAGGATACTTGAATTGGCTGGAGCCAAAGGAGACTGACCAGGCTGGTCCTGGAGTATCGCTGGACCGGATGGAACCGGGACGGACTGACCAGGCTGGGCCTGGAGTATTGCTGGACCGGCTGGAACCGGGACGGACTGACCAGGCAGGGCCTGGAGCATTGCTGGACCGGCTGGAACCGGGACGGACTGACCAGGCAGGGCCTGGAGTATTGCTGGACCGGCTGGAACCGGGACGGACTGACCAGGCAGGGCCTGGAGTATTGCTGGACCGGCTGGAACCGGGACGGACTGACCAGGCGGAGCCTGAAGTATTGTTGGACCGACTGGAACTGGGACGGACTGACCAGGCTGGGCCTGGAGTATTGCTGGACCGGCTGGAACCGGGACGGACTGACCAGGTGGAGCCTGGAATATTGCTTGACCGGCAGGAGCCCTTTCTTCACGGGGCTAAACTGAGGCAGGAGCCCCCTCTTCACGGGGCTGGGCTGAGGCAGGAGCCCCTTCTTCACGGGGCTGGGCTGAGGCAGGAGCCCCCTCTTCACGGGGCTGGGCTGAGGCAAGAGCCCCCTCTTCACGGGGCTGGGCTGAGGCAAGAGCCCCCTCTTCACGGGGCTGGGCTGAGGCAAGAGCCCCCTCTTCATGGGGCTGGGCTGAGGCAAGAGCCCCCACTTCACGGGGCTGGGCTGAGGCAAGAGCCCCCACTTCACGGGGCTGGGCTGAGGCAAGAGCCCCCACTTCACGGGGCTGGGCTGAGGCAAGAGCCCCCACTTCACGGGGCTGGGCTGAGGCAAGAGCCCCCACTTCACGGGGCTGGGCTGAGGCAAGAGCCCCCACTTCACGGGGCTGGGCTGAGGCAAGAGCCCCCACTTCACGGGGCTGGGCTGAGGCAAGAGCCCCCACTTCACGGGGCTGGGCTGAGGCAAGAGCCCCCACTTCACGGGGCTGGGCTGAGGCAAGAGCCCCCACTTCACGGGGCTGGGCTGAGGCAAGAGCCCCCACTTCACGGGGCTGGGCTGCACTCTGAAGACTCTCTGGCTGGGCAGCACTCTGAAGACTCTCTGGCTGGGCAGCACTCTGAAGACTCTCTGGCTGGGCAGCACTCTGAAGACTCTCTGGCTGGGCAGCACTCTGAAGACTCTCTGGCTGGGCAGCACTCTGAAGACTCCCTGGGGCTGGACCCTCTGAACCCCTCACACGGGCTGAAGACACGGACGCCCCTCCTTGGGCGGTAGACACGGACGCCCCTCCTTGGGCTGTAGACACGGACGCCCCTCCTTGGGCTGTAGACACGGACGCCCCTCCTTGGGCTGTAGACACGGACGCCCCTCCTTGGTCTGTAGATATCGACGCCCCTCCTTGGGCTGTAGACACGGACGCCCCTCCTTGGGCTGTAGACACGGACTCCTCTGTGACTTTAAATGGCTTGAACATTCTTCTCTGGACACCCAACTTGGGATAAGGTCTTTTAATCACCGGACCCCAGTCATAAATTTGAGTCTCTTTCAGAGTAGCCTTCTTGATACCCCCGTCAGCAGTAGCAGGATCGGCAATTGTGGATGACTTGTAGACATAAGCACTATGATACTGAGATTTGTCACCATTCCCTGGCTTGCGAAGAATGCAGTCTTTAACAAAATGACCGGAATTTGCACAGTAAAGACAGAGGTGTAGCTCCCTACGCCGCTGACGTTCAGCTTCAGAGAGCTTGGGCCGTGGATAGCTCTGATGAACAACTTTTCCTTGCACAGAGGAAGAGACTCTATTAACTGGATGGGACAAAACAGGATCAACAACGTTGGTAGTATTCCTGAAGAGATCAGGCATCACAGAAAGAATACTAGACAAAAGTTTTTGTAACTATAATAACATCTGGTAGAAAATCTGCAGTTGGTCAGGAGTCTTAGTGCAGAAGGTCAGAGAATCTCTAGAGAACGAATTCCGCTGCAGACACTGTGCCAATTGATGCTGAGTCGACTCCAAACCCTCCAATCGTCCCGCAATATTGCTTAGGAGGTCCTGCGTCAGACAAACACTTTCGGCCGGGTACATGGGGCCAGTTCCTACTGTCATGACTGTGGTTTTGTGAACCCGGTGTTAGTGAAGTCTGTGCGGGCAATTGGAGGACTATGTGAATATTAGGCTGGTCTGTAGGAATCAGTGAGAAGAAGGAGCAATCCCTGACCGGGGATCGAACCCGGGCCTCGGCAGAGGAAGCCGTATCCTGACCACTGGATCACCAGGGACTTTGATAGCAGGATGAATGTATAGGTGAGTCTGTACTGGAAATAGTGTCACAGGAGTAGGTGCTTATGTACTCGAGGTTACTGGCAAGATGGTAAGACGGACTGGTTACTGGTGAGACTGGAATGCAACTGTAATGCGTGCTGGTACCGGATATAACTGGAAACGCAACTGAAAGTAGGACGATGACTGTGGCTATAACTCTAATACGAGGCTGAAGAACCCTGTGGCTGTGACGGTAGAACACTGCAGCTTTGGTTTCCAGTTGAGACTGTGGAATACTGCACCGTGCCTTTAAGATGAAACACTGCAACTGTGCATTTAAGTGGAGACTGCGGAACACTGTACTGTGCCTTTAAGATGAAACACTGCAACTGTGCCTTTAAGTGGAGATGGTGGAATACTGTACTGTGCCTTTAAGATGAAACACTGCAACTGTGCCTTTAAGTGGAGATGGTGGAATACTGTACTGTGCCTTTAAGTTGAAACTCGTGGAAATACTGGATATCAATGGCAACACTAATGTAATCCAAACTGGGTAACAAAGAAACAGAGTTTTTACAGGAACCAAAGTACAAGGGTTACCTTTAGGGAGCTCAACTTCAAAGCTCACATAGAGCTGTGTGTGACACAAGGAACTGGCCCAGTTTCTAACTCAGTCTCCCGACTTATACTTCCTGGTCCTTGGTGATTGGTGAGCAGTGTCAGGTGATGCAGAGAGTCTCAGGCTGGCAGAGGATTGGACAGCTCTGGGTCAGGTGAACAGTCACTGTCATGTGAGTACTCTAGACTAGGCTGTGATGTGGAGTGAGGCCTAGCAGGCCGAGAGAACACTGAAGCCTGAACTTCTGCAAAACATAGGATGCTGGCTTTTAGGCCTAAACTTCAGATTGCTGAATTCAGACTCACACAGGAGATCACCACAGGTGGAGCTCGTTAACTATTACCTTCCAGGCAGAGAACTCAGGAAACTCATGGTATTGGCAAGCTGTTTATCCAAGTGAGCAGAAAGATGCAGGATCTAAGACAGAGATGGCAGAGGTAAGTCACCAAATATGAAAACTACAGTCAGGATTATGACACTCAGCTGTCGCTATGAGTGATGAGCTGTATACACTCCTCTGTAGTGAGGTATATAGTGGAGGTGAGTGAGGTATACAGGGAATTGAGGGTGCTGTAGTGGAATTGCAGCCCAGTGCTGGGTGTATGCAGCAGTTGTGTATCAGCGGAGGGTGAGTAATGTATACAGAGGAGGTGAGTGATGTACACAGAGAAGGGTGAGTGAGGTATATAGAGTAGGGTGAGTGAGGTATACTGGGAAGTGAGGGCATTGTAATGGAACTGCAGCCCTGTTTCTCAGCTGTCGCTATGAGTGATGAGCCGTATACACTCTGCTGTGAGGTATATAGGGAGGTGAGTGAGGTATACTGGGAAGTGAGGGCGCTGTAGTGGAACTGCAGCCCTGTATCTCAGCTGTCGCTATGAGTGATATCCTATATACAGAGGAGGATGAGTGAGGTATACAGAGGAGGTGAGGTATACTGGGAAGTAAGGGCGTTGTAGTAGAACTGCAGCCCTGTGCTGGGTGTATGCAGCAGATGTGTATCAGAGGAGAGTGAGTAATGTATACAGAGGAGGTGAGTGAGGTATGCAGAGTAGGGTGAGTGAGGTATATAGAGTAGAGTGAGTGAGGTATACTGGGAAGTGAGGGTGCTGTAGTGGAACTGCAGACCTGTTTCTCAGCTATCGCTATGAGTGATGAGCCATATACACTTTGCAGTGAGGTATATAGGGGGGTGAAGGAGGCATGCTGGGAAGTGAGGGTGCTGTAGTGGAACTACAGCCCAGTATCTCTGCTGTCGCTATAAGTGATGAGCGGTATACACTCCTCTGCATTGAGGAATATAGAGGACGGTGATGAGCTATAATGGGAAGTGAAGATGCTGTAGTGGAACTGCAGCTCTGTATCTCAGCTGTCGCTATGAGTGATGAGCCATATACACTCCTCTGCAGTGAGGTATATAGAGGACAGTGATGAGGTATAATGGAAAGTGAGGGCGCTGTAGTGGAACTGCAGCTCTGTATCTCAGCTGTCGCTATGAGTGATGAGCCGTATACACTCCTCTGCAGTGAGGTATATAGAGGACAGTGATGAGGTATAATGGAAAGTGAGGGCGCTGTAGTGGAACTGCAGCCCTGTATCTCAGCTATCTCTATGAGTGATGAGCTGTATACAGAGTAGGATGAGTGAGGTATATAGAGGAGGGTGATGAGGTATAATGGGAAGTGAGGGCGCTGTAGTGGAACTGCAGCTCTGTATCTCAGCTGTCTCTATGAGTGATGAGCTGTATACAGAGTAGGATGAGTGAGGTATATAGAGGAGGGTGATGAGGTATAATGGGAAGTGAAGACGCTGTAGTGGAACTGCAGCTCTGTATCTCAGCTGTCGCTATGAGTGATGAGCCATATACACTCCTATGCAGTGAGGTATATAGAGGGTGGTGATGAGGTATAATGGGAAGTGAAGACGCTGTAGTGGAACTGCAGCTCTGTATCTCAGCTGTTGCTATGAGTGATGAGCTGTATACAGTGTAGGATAAGTGAGGTATATAGAGGAGGGTAATGAGGTGTAATGGGAAGTGAGGGCGTTGTAGTTGAACTGCAGCTTTGTATCTCAGCTGTCACTATGAGTGATGAGCTGTATACAGAGTAGGATAAGTGAGGTATATAGAGGAGGGTGATGAGGTATAATGGGAAGTGAGGGCACTGTAGTGGAACTGCAGCTCTGTATCTCAGCTGTCACTATGAGTGATATGTTGTATACAGAGTAAGATGAGTGAGGTATACAGAGGAGGGTGATGAGGTATAATGGGAAGTGAGGGCGCTGTAGTGGAACTGAAGCACTGTATCTCAGCTGTCGCTATGAGTGATATGCTGTATACAGAGTAAGATGAGTGAGGTATACAGAGGAGGGTGATGAGGTATAATGGGAAGTGAGGGCGCTGTAGTGGAACTACATCTCTGTATCTCAGCTGTCGCTATGAGTGATGAGCCGTATACACTCCTCTGCAGTGAGGTATATAGAGGAGGGTGATAAGGTATAATGGGAAGTGAAGATGCTGTAGTGGAACTGCAGTTCTGTATCTCAGCTGTTGCTATGAGTGATGAGCTGTATACAGAGTAGGATGAGTGATGTATATAGAGGAGGGTAATGCGGTATAATGGGAAGTGAGGGCGCTGTAGTGGAACTGCAGTTCTGTATCTCAGCTGTTGCTATGAGTGATGAGCTGTATACAGAGTAGGATAAGTGAGGTATATAGAGGAGGGTGATGAGGTATAATGGGAAGTGAGAGCGCTGTAGTGGAACTGCAGCTCTGTATCTCAGCTGTCGCTATGAGCGATGAGCCGTATACACTCCTCTGCAGTGAGGTATATAGAGGAGGGTGATAAGGTATAATGGGAAGTGAGGGCGCTGTAGTGGAACTGCAGCTCTGTATCTCAGCTGTCGCTATGAGTGATATGCTGTATACAGAGTAGGATAAGTGAGGTATATAGAGGAGGGTGATGAGGTATAATGGGAAGTGAGGGCGCTGTAGTGGAACTGCAGCTCTGTATCTCAGCTGTCGCTATGAGAGATGAGCTGTATACAGAGTAGGATAAGTGAGGTATATAGAGGAGGGTGATGAGGTATAATGGGAAGTGAGGGTGCTGTAGTGGAACTACATCTCTGTATCTCAGCTGTCGCTATGAGTGATGAGCCGTATACACTCCTCTGCAGTGAGGTATATAGAGGAGGGTGATAAGGTATAATGGGAAGTGAAGATGCTGTAGTGGAACTGCAGTTCTGTATCTCAGCTGTTGCTATGAGTGATGAGCTGTATACAGAGTAGGATGAGTGATGTATATAGAGGAGGGTAATGCGGTATAATGGGAAGTGAGGGCGCTGTAGTGGAACTGCAGTTCTGTATCTCAGCTGTTGCTATGAGTGATGAGCTGTATACAGAGTAGGATAAGTGAGGTATATAGAGGAGGGTGATGAGGTATAATGGGAAGTGAGGGTGCTGTAGTGGAACTGAAGCACTGTATCTCAGCTGTCGCTATGAGTGATATGCTGTATACAGAGTAGGATAAGTGAGGTATATAGAGGAGGGTGATGAGGTATAATGGGAAGTGAGGGCGCTGTAGTGGAACTACATCTCTGTATCTCAGCTGTCGCTATGAGTGATGAGCCGTATACACTCCTCTGCAGTGAGGTATATAGAGGAGGGTGATAAGGTATAATGGGAAGTGAGGGCGCTGTAGTGGAACTGAAGCACTGTATCTCAGCTGTCGCTATGAGTGATATGCTGTATACAGAGTAGGATAAGTGAGGTATATAGAGGAGGGTGATGAGGTATAATGGGAAGTGAGGGCGCTGTAGTGGAACTGCAGCTCTGTATCTCAGCTGTCGCTATGAGAGATGAGCTGTATACAGAGTAGGATGAGTGATGTATATAGAGGAGGGTGATGAGGTATAATGGGAAGTGAGGGTGCTGTAGTGGAACTGCAGTTCTGTATCTCAGCTGTTGCTATGAGTGATGAGCTGTATACAGAGTAGGATAAGTGAGGTATATAGAGGAGGGTGATGAGGTATAATGGGAAGTGAGGGCGCTGTAGTAGAATTACATCTCTGTATCTCAGCTGTCGCTATGAGTGATGAGCCGTATACACTCCTCTGCAGTGAGGTATATAGAGGAGGGTGATGAGGTATAATGGAAAGTGAGGGCGCTGTAGTGGAACTGCAGCTCTGTATCTCAGCTGTTGCTATGAGTGATGAGCTGTATACAGAGTAGGATAAGTGAGGTATATAGAGGAGGGTGATGAGGTATACTGGGAAGTGAGGGCGCTGTATTGGAACTGCAGTTCTGTATCTCAGCTGTTGCTATGAGTGATGAGCTGTATACAGAGTAGGATGAGTGATGTATATAGAGGAGGGTGATGAGGTATAATGGGAAGTGAGAGTGCTGTAGAGGAACTGCAGTTCTGTATCTCAGCTGTTGCTATGAGTGATGAGCTGTATACAGAGTAGGATAAGTGAGGTATATAGAGGTGGGTGATGAGGTATAATGGGAAGTGAGGGTGCTGTAGTGGAACTGCAGTTCTGTATCTCAGCTGTTGCTATGAGTGATGAGCCGTGTACACTCCTCTGCAGTGAGGTATATAGAGGAGGGTGATGAGGCATAATTGGAAGTGAGGGCGCTGTAGTAGAACTGCAGCTCTTTATCTCAGCTGTCACTATGAGTGATTAGCTGTATACAGAGTAGGATGAGTGAGGTATATAGAGGAGGGTGATGAGGTATAATGGGAAGTGAGCGCGCTGTAGTGGAACTGCAGCTCTGTATCTCAGCTGTGGCTATGAGTGATGAGCTGTATACAGAGTAGGATAAGTGAGGTATATAGAGGAGGGTGATGTGGTATACTGGGAAGTGAGGGCGCTGTAGTGGAACTGCAGCTCTGTATCTCAGCTGTCGCTATGAGTGATGAGCCGTATACACTCCTCTGCAGTGAGGTATATAGAGGAGGGTGATGAGGTATAATGGGAAGTGAGGGCGCTGTAGTGGAACTGCAGCTCTGTATCTCAGCTGTCGCTATGAGTGATGAGCCGTATACACTCCTCTGTAGTGAGGTATATAGAGGAGGGTGATGAGGTGTAATGGGAAGTGAGGGCGTTGTATTGGAACTGCAGCTCTGTATCTCTGCTGTCGCTATGAGTGATGAGCTGTATACAGAGTAGGATGAGTGAGGTATATAGAGGAGGGTGATGAGGTGTAATGGGAAGTGAGGGCGTTGTATTGGAACTGCAGCTCTGTATCTCAGCTGTTGCTATGAGTGATGAGCTGTATACAGAGTAGGATGAGTGAGGTATATAGAGGAGGGTGATGAGGTGTAATGGGAAGTGAGGGCGCAGTAGTGGAACTGCAGCTCTGTATCTCAGCTGTTGCTATGATTGATGAGCTGTATACAGAGTAGGATAAGTAAGGTATATAGAGGAGGGTGATGAGGTATACTGGGAAGTGAGGGCGCTGTAGTGGAACTGCAGCACTGTATCTCAGCTGTCGCTATGAGTGATGAGCCGTATACACTCCTCTGCAGTGAGGTATATAGAGGAGGGTGATGAGGTATAATGGGAAGTGAGGGCGCTGTAGTAGAACGGCAGCTCTTTATCTCAGCTGTCGCTATGAGTGATGAGCCGTATACACTCCTCTGCAGTGAGGTATATAGAGGAGGGTGATGAGGTGTAATGGGAAGTGAGGGCGTTGTATTGGAACTGCAGCTCTGTATCTCTGCTGTCGCTATGAGTGATGAGCTGTTTACAGAGTAGGATGAGTGAGGTATATAGAGGAGGGTGATGAGGTATAATGGGAAGTGAGCGCGCTGTAGTGGAACTGCAGCTCTGTATCTCAGCTGTTGCTATGAGTGATGAGCTGTATACAGAGTAGGATAAGTGAGGTATATAGAGGAGGGTGATGAGGTATACTGGGAAGTGAGGGCGCTGTAGTGGAACTGCAGCTCTGTATCTCAGCTGTCGCTATGAGTGACGAGCCGTATACACTCCTCTGCAGTGAGGTATATAGAGGAGGGTGATGAGGTGTAATGGGAAGTGAGGGCGTTGTATTGGAACTGCAGCTCTGTATCTCTGCTGTCGCTATGAGTGATGAGCTGTATACAGAGTAGGATGAGTGATGTATATAGTGGAGGGTGATGAGGTATAATGGGAAGTGAGGGTGCTGTAGTGGAACTGCAGTTCTGTATCTCAGCTGTCGCTATGAGTGATGAGCTGTATACAGAGTAGGATGAGTGAGGTATATAGAGGAGGGTGATGAGGTATAATGGGAAGAGAGGGCGCTGTAGTGGAACTGCAGCTCTGTATCTCAGCTGTTGCTATGATTGATGAGCTGTATACAGAGTAGGATAAGTGAGGTATATAGAGGAGGGTGATGAGGTATAATTGGAAGTGAGGGGGCTGTAGTAGAACTGCAGCTCTGTATCTCAGCTGTTGCTATGAGTGATGAGCTGTATACAGAGTAGGATGAGTGAGGTATATAGAGGAGGGTGATGAGGTGTAATGGGAAGTGAGGGCGCTGTAGTGGAACTGCAGCTCTGTATCTTAGCTGTCGCTATGAGTGACGAGCCGTATACACTCCTCTGCAGTGAGGTATATAGAGGAGGGTGATGAGGTGTAATGGGAAGTGAGGGCGTTGTATTGGAACTGCAGCTCTGTGTCTCTGCTGTCACTATGAGTGATGAGCTGTATACAGAGTAGGATAAGTGATGTATATAGAGGAGGGTTGATGAGGTATAATGGGAAGTGAGGGCGCTGTAGTGGAACTTCAGCTCTGTATCTCAGCTGTTGCTATGAGTGATGAGCTGTGTACAGAGTAGGATGAGTGAGGTATATAGAGGAGGGTGATGAGGTATAATGGGAAGTGAGGGCGCTGTAGTGGAACTGCAGTTCTGTATCTCTGCTGTTGCTATGATTGATGAGCTGTATACAGAGTAGGATGAGTGAGGTATATAGAGGAGGGTGATGAGGTATAATGGGAAGTGAGCGCGCTGTAGTGGAACTGCAGCTCTGTATCTCAGCTGTTGCTATGAGTGATGAGCTGTATACAGAGTAGGATGAGTGAGGTATATAGAGGAGGGTGATGAGGTATACTGGGAAGTGAGGGCGCTGTAGTGGAACTGCAGCTCTGTATCTCAGCTGTCGCTATGAGTGATGAGCCGTATACACTCCTCTGCAGTGAGGTATATAGAGGAGGGTGATGAGGTATAATGGGAAGTGAGGGCGTTGTATTGGAACTGCAGCTCTGTATCTCTGCTGTCGCTATGAGTGATGAGCTGTATACACTCCTCTGCAGTGAGGTATATAGAGGAGGGTGATGAGGTATAATGGGAAGTGAGGGCGCTGTAGTGGAACTGCAGCTCTGTATCTCAGCTGTTGCTATGATTGATGAGCTGTATACAGAGTAGGATAAGTGAGGTATATAGAGGAGGGTGATGAGGTGTAATGGGAAGTGAGGGCGCTGTAGTGGAACTGCAGTTCTGTATCTCAGCTGTTGCTATGAGTGATGAGCTGTATACAGAGTAGGATAAGTGAGGTATATAGAGGAGGGTGATGAGGTATAATGGGAAGTGAGGGCGTTGTAGTGGAACTGCAGTTCTGTATCTCAGCTGTTGCTATGAGTGATGAGCTGTATACAGAGTAGGATGAGTGAGGTATATAGAGGAGGGTGATGAGGTATAATGGGAAGTGAGCGCGCTGTAGTGGAACTGCAGTTCTGTATCTCAGCTGTTGCTATGAGTGATGAGCTGTATACAGAGTAGGATGAGTGAGGTATATAGAGGAGGGTGATGAAGGATAATGGGAAGTGAGGGTGCTGTAGTGGAACTGCAGCTCTGTATCTCAGCTGTTGCTATGAGTGATGAGCTGTATACAGAGTCGGATGAGTGAGGTATATAGAGGAGGGTGATGAGGTATAATGGGAAGTGAGGGCGCAGTAGTGGAACTGCAGCTCTGTATCTCAGCTGTTGCTATGATTGATGAGCTGTATACAGAGTAGGATAAGTGAGGTATATAGAGGAGGGTGATGAGGTATACTGGGAAGTGAGGGCGCTGTAGTGGAACTGCAGCTCTGTATCTCAGCTGTCGCTATGAGTGATGAGCCGTATACACTCCTCTGCAGTGAGGTATATAGAGGAGGGTGATGAGGTGTAATGGGAAGTGAGGGCGTTGTAGTGGAACTGCAGCTCTGTATCTCAGCTGTCGCTATGAGTGATGAGCTGTATACAGAGTCGGATGAGTGAGGTATATAGAGGAGGGTCATGGGGTATAATGGGAAGTGAGGGCGTTGTAGTGGAACTGCAGTTCTGTATCTCAGCTGTTGCTATGAGTGATGAGCTGTATACAGAGTAGGATAAGTGAGGTATATAGAGGAGGGTGATGAGGTGTAATGGGAAGTGAGGGCGCTGTAGTGGAACTGCAGCTCTGTATCTCAGCTGTCGCTATGAGTGATGAGCCGTATACACTCCTCTGCAGTGAGGTATATAGAGGAGGGTGATGAGGTGTAATGGGAAGTGAGGGCATTGTAGTGGAACTGCAGCTCTGTATCTCAGCTGTTGCTATGAGTGATGAGCTGTATACAGAGTAGGATAAGTGAGGTATATAGAGGAGGGTGATGAGGTATACTGGGAAGTGAGGGCGCTGTAGTGGAACTGCAGCTCTGTATCTCAGCTGTCGCTATGAGTGACGAGCCGTATACACTCCTCTGCAGTGAGGTATATAGAGGAGGGTGATGAGATATAATGGTAAGTGAGGGCGTTGTATTGGAACTGCAGCTCTGTATCTCTGCTGTCGCTATGAGTGATGAGCTGTATACAGAGTAGGGTGAGTGATGTATATAGAGGAGGGTGATGAGGTATAAGGGGAAGTGAGGGCGCTGTAGTGGAACTGCAGCTCTGTATCTCAGCTGTCGCTATGAGTGATGAGCCGTATACACTCGTCTGCAGTGGGGTATATAGAGGAGGGTGATGAGGTATAATGGGAAGTGAGGGCGTTGTATTGGAACTGCAGCTCTGTATCTCTGCTGTCGCTATGAGTGATGAGCTGTATACAGAGTAGGATAAGTGAGGTATATAGAGGAGGGTGATGTGGTATAATGGGAAGTGAGGGCGTTGTAGTGAAACTGCAGCTCTGTATCTCAGTTGTTGCTATGAGTGATGAGCTGTATACAGAGTAGGATAAGTGATGTATATAGAGGAGGGTGATGAGGTATAATGGGAAGTGAGGGCGCTGTAGTGGAACTGCAGCTCTGTATCTCAGCTGTTGCTATGATTGATGAGCTGTATACAGAGTAGGATAAGTGAGGTATATAGAGGAGGGTGATGAGGTATAATGGGAAGTGAGGGCGCTGTAGTGGAACTGCAGCTTTGTATCTCAGCTGTCGCTATGAGTGATGAGCCGTATACACTCCTCTGCAGTGAGGTATATAGAGGAGGGTGATGAGGTATAATGGGAAGTGAGGGCGTTGTATTGGAACTGCAGCTCTGTATCTCAGCTGTCGCTATGAGTGATGAGCTGTATACAGAGTAGGATGAGTGATGTATATAGAGGAGGGTGATGAAGGATAATGGGAAGTGAGGGTGCTATAGTGGAACTGCAGTTCTGTATCTCTGCTGTCGCTATGAGTGATGAGCTGTATACAGAGTAGGATGAGTGAGGTATATAGAGGAGGGTGATGAGGTATACTGGGAAGTGAGGGCGCTGTAGTGGAACTGCAGCTCTGTATCTCAGCTGTCGCTATGAGTGACAAGCCGTATACACTTCTCTGCAGTGAGGTATATAGAGGAGGGTGATGAGGTATAATGGGAAGTGAGGGCGTTGTAGTGGAACTGCAGCTCTGTATCTCAGCTGTTGCTATGAGTGATGAGCTGTATACAGAGTAGGATAAGTGATGTATATAGAGGAGGGTGATGAGGTATAATGGGAAGTGAGGGCGCTGTAGTGGAACTGCAGCTCTGTATCTCAGCTGTTGCTATGAGTGATGAGCTGTATACAGAGTAGGATAAGTGAGGTATATAGAGGAGGGTGATGAGGTATAATGGGAAGTGAGGGCGTTGTATTGGAACTGCAGCTCTGTATCTCTGCTGTCGCTATGAGTGATGAGCCGTATACACTCCTCTGCAGTGAGGTAGATAGAGGAGGGTGATGAGGTGTAATGGGAAGTGAGGGCGCTGTAGTGGAACTGCAGCTCTGTATCTCAGCTGTCGCTATGAGTGATGAGCTGTATACAGAGTAGGATGAGTGAGGTATATAGAGGAGGGTGATGAGGTATAATTGGAAGTGAGGGCGTTGTAGTGGAACTGCAGCTCTGTATCTCAGCTGTTGCTATGAGTGATGAGCTGTATACAGAGTAGGATAAGTGATGTATATAGAGGAGGGTGATGAGGTATAATGGGAAGTGAGGGCGCTGTAGTGGAACTGCAGCTCTGTATCTCAGCTGTTGCTATGATTGATGAGCTGTATACAGAGTAGGATAAGTGAGGTATATAGAGGAGGGTGATGAGGTGTAATGGGAAGTGAGGGCGCTGTAGTGGAACTGCAGTTCTGTATCTCAGCTGTTGCTATGAGTGATGAGCTGTATACAGAGTAGGATAAGTGAGGTATATAGAGGAGGGTGATGAGGTATAATGGGAAGTGAGGGCGTTGTAGTGGAACTGCAGTTCTGTATCTCAGCTGTTGCTATGAGTGATGAGCTGTATACAGAGTAGGATGAGTGAGGTATATAGAGGAGGGTGATGAGGTATAATGGGAAGTGAGCGCGCTGTAGTGGAACTGCAGTTCTGTATCTCAGCTGTTGCTATGAGTGATGAGCTGTATACAGAGTAGGATAAGTGAGGTATATAGAGGAGGGTGATGAGGTATAATGGGAAGTGAGGGCGTTGTAGTGGAACTGCAGCTCTGTATCTCAGCTTTCGCTATGAGTGATGAGCCGTATACACTCCTCTGCAGTGAGGTATATAGAGGAGGGTGATGAGGTATAATGGGAAGTGAGCGCGCTGTAGTGGAACTACATCTCTGTATCTCAGCTGTCGCTATGAGTGATGAGCTGTATACAGAGTAGGATGAGTGAGGTATATAGAGGAGGGTGATGAAGGATAATGGGAAGTGAGGGTGCTGTAGTGGAACTGCAGCTCTGTATCTCAGCTGTTGCTATGAGTGATGAGCTGTATACAGAGTCGGATGAGTGAGGTATATAGAGGAGGGTGATGAGGTATAATGGGAAGTGAGGGCGCAGTAGTGGAACTGCAGCTCTGTATCTCAGCTGTTGCTATGATTGATGAGCTGTATACAGAGTAGGATAAGTGAGGTATATAGAGGAGGGTGATGAGGTATAATGGAAAGTGAGGGCGATGTAGTGGAAGTGCAGCTCTGTATCTCAGCTGTTGCTATGATTGATGAGCTGTATACAGAGTAGGATAAGTGAGGTATATAGAGGAGGGTGATGAGGTATACTGGGAAGTTAGGGTGCTGTAGTGGAACTGCAGTTCTGTATCTCAGCTGTCGCTATGAGTGATGAGCTGTATACAGAGTAGGATGAGTGAGGTATATAGAGGAGGGTGATGAGGTATAATGGGAAGTGAGGGCGCTGTAGTGGAACTGCAGCTCTGTATCTCAGCTGTCGCTATGAGTGATGAGCTGTATACAGAGTAGGATAAGTGAGGTATATAGAGGAGGGTGATGAGATATAATGGGAAGTGAGGGCGCTGTAGTGGAACTGCAGCTCTGTATCTCAGCTGTCGCTATGAGTGATGAGCCGTATACACTCCTCAGAAGCTAATGTGTCACAGTTTCGCCGTCCTGCCTGTGACAGCGCATTTGTCTGAGTTGCTGGAAACGTTTCTGATAAATGATGTCCCTGGAGAATGAGATATTCAATGAATGCATCTTATTAATTCCTCTCCTGAGAGCAGGCACTTTATAATACCGTCTGCTGTGCTTCGGTGCTTCTATGTAACCAGGATACACAGGTCAGACACATACAATACAATGCTTCTTCTCTTTGCTTATCTGCACAGAGGCTTCATATAAAGTATCTCCAATATTTGGTGCATTCCTGTGCAGCCAGCTCTGGCTTGTGTACAGTGTGAGCCGCTGGGGAGTCCTGCGCTCCTGGCCTGACTGCGTCCCAGGCACTGCCAACGTTGGGCGTAATGGGGCAATGTGGCTAAGTGACACCGCACATGTGTACTGTGTCGCAGTTGTGATGTCAGACACGTGCAGAGAAATGTGTGTATCTCTCTCTCTCTATATATATATGTGTGTGTGTGTGTGCGCGTTCCTGAGCAGTGACAGGGAGGGGTCTTAGCGCACATGCAGAGTCCATATATTTGGCATGGCAGGGACAGTGGCAGCGATGGACTCATCCCTCCGTCAGCTCAGGGTCCAGCGATGGACTCATCCCTCCATCAGCTCAGGGTCCAGCGATGGACTCATCCCTCCGTCAGCTCAGGGTCCAGCGATGGACTCAATCCTCCGTCAGCTCAGGGTCCAGCGATGGACTCATCCCTCCGTCAGCTCAGGGTCCAGCGATGAACTTATCCCTCCGTCAGCTCAGGGTCCAGCGATGGACTCATCCCTCCGTCAGCTCAGGGTCCTGCGATGGACTCATCCCTCTGTCAGCTCAGGGTCCTGCGATGGACTCATCCCTCCGTCAGCTCAGGGTCCAGCGATGGACTCATCCCTCCGTCAGCTCAGGGTCCAGCGATGGACAAATCCCTCCATCAGCTCAGGGTCCAGCGATGAACTTATCCCTCCGTCAGCTCAGGGTCCAGCGATGGACTCATCCCACCGTCAGCTCAGGGTCCAGCGATGGACTCATCCCTCCGTCAGCTCAGGGTCCTGCGATGGACTCATCCCTCCGTCAGCTCAGGGTCCAGCGATGGACTCATCCCTCCGTCAGCTCAGGGTCCAGCGATGGACTCATCCCTCCGTCAGCTCAGGGTCCTGCGATGGACTCATCCCTCCGTCAGCTCAGGGTCCAGCGATGGACTCATCCCTCCGTCAGCTCAGAGTCCAGCCATGGACTCATCCCTCCGTCAGCTTAGGGTCCTGCGATGGACTCATCCGTCCGTCAGCTCAGGGTCCTGCGATGGACTCATCCCTCCGTCAGCTCAGGGTCCAGCGATGGATTCAATCCTCCGTCAGCTCAGGGTCCAGCGATGGACTCATCCCTCCGTCAGCTCAGGGTCCAGCGATGGACTCATCCCTCCGTCAGCTCAGGGTCCTGCGATCGACTCATCCCTCCGTCAGCTCAGGGTCCAGCGATGGACTCATCCCTCCGTCAGCTCAGGGTCCAGCGCTGGACTCATCCCTCCGTCAGCTCAGGGTCCAGCGATGGACTCATCCCTCCGTCAGCTCAGGGTCCAGCGATGGACTCATCCCTCCGTCAGCTCAGGGTCCAGCGCTGGACTCATCCCTCCGTCAGCTCAGGGTCCAGCGATGGACTCATCCCTCCGTCAGCTCAGGGTCCAGCGATGGACTCATCCCTCCGTCAGCTCAGGGTCCTGCGATGGACTCATCCCTCCGTCAGCTCAGGGTCCAGCGCTGGACTCATCCCTCCGTCAGCTCAGGGTCCAGCGATGGACTCATCCCTCCGTCAGCTCAGGGTCCTGCGATGGACTCATCCCTCCGTCAGCTCAGGGTCCAGCGATGGACTCATCCCTCCGTCAGCTCAGGGTCCTGCGATCGACTCATCCCTCCGTCAGCTCCTGACACGTCGCAGGCTCCTGCTGTTCTGCCAGTGTCTCTGTGCATCCACATGGTGCTCCCGGTGGTGGAGGCAGTAACAGCTGGGAGCGGACACCGGGGTCACAGACATACAGCTCATCCTGCTACCCCATCTATACAGCACCACACAGGTGACAGGAGGAGAATCCAACCGTACAATATATTATATGTGTGTGTGTGTGTGTGTGTGTGTGTTTCTCAGTGTTTGTTTCTGCATGTGACTGTGTGTTTCTGAGTGTGATTGTGCGTTTGTGACAAAGTGTGTGTGTTTGCATTTATAAATGCGTGTGTGTTTCTCAGTGTATGTTTCTGCGTGTGACTGTTGCTGAGTGTTTGTGTATGTGAGTTCATGAGTGTGATAGTGTGATTGTGTGTTGCTGAGTGAGTGTGTGTGTGTGTGTGTGTGTTTCTGAGTATGATTGTGTTTGTATGTTTCTGTGTGTGACTGTGTGTTGTTAAGTGTCTGTGTTTCTGAGTGTGACTGTGTTGAGTGTTTGTGTTTCTGTGTGTGACTGTTGTTGAGTGTTTGTGTGTTTCTGTGTGTGACTGTGTTGCTGAGTGTTTGTGTGTGTGTGTGTGTGTGACACTGTGTGTTGCTGAGTGTTTGTGTAAGTGTTTCTGAGTGTGATTTTGTGTTACTGAGTGTTTGTGTGTGTTTCTGAGTGTGACTGTGTTGCTGAGTGTGTGTGTGTGTGACTGTGTGTTGTTGAGTGTTTGTGTTTCTGAGTGTTATTTTATGTTGCTGAGTGTGTGTTTCTGTGTGTGACTGTGTTGCTTAGTGTTTGTATGTGTGTGTGTGTGTGTTTCTGTGTGTGACTGTGTGTTGCTGAGTGTGTGTGTGTGTTTGTGAGTGTGATCTTGTGTTGCTCAGCGTTTGTATATGTGTGTTTCTGAGTGTGACTGTGTGTTATTGAGTGTTTGTGTGTGTTTTTCTGAGTGTTGCTGAATTTTTGTGTGTGTTTCTGAGTGTGATTTTGTGTTGCTGAGTGTGACTGTGTGTTTCTGAGTGTGACTGTTGCTGAGTGTTTGTGTGTGTTTCTGAGTGTGAATGTGTGTGTGTGTGTGTGTGTGTGTGTGTTTCTGAGAGCGTTTTTGTGTTGCAGAGTGTTTGTGTGCGTGACTGTGTTGCTGAGTGTTTGTGTGTCTGTTTCTGAGTGTGACTGTGTGTTGCTGAGTGTTTGTGTGTGTGTTTCTGAGTGTGATTGTGTGTTGCTGAGTGTGATTGTGTGTGTGTTTGTATGTTTCTGTGTGTGATTGTGTGTTGTTAAGTGTCTGTGTTTCTGAGTGTGACTGTGTTGTTGAGTGTTTGTATGTTTCTGTGTGTGACTGTGTTGCTGAGTGTTTGTGTGTGTGTGTGTGTGTGTGTGTGTTGCTGTGTGTGACTGTGTGTTGCTGAGTGTGTGTGTGTTTCTGAGTGTGACTGTGTGTTGTTGAGTGTGTTTCTGAGTGTTATTTTATGTTGCCGAGTGTGTGTTTTTGAGTGTGACTGTGTGTTGCTGAGTGTTTGTGTGTGTGTTTCTGAGTGTGACTGTGTGTTGCTTAGTATTTGTGTATGTGTTTCTGTGTGTTGCTGATTGTTTCTGTGTGTGTTTCTGAGTGTGACTTTGTGTTGCTGAGTGTGTTTGTGTGTGATTGTATGTTTGTGGCCCGGGATGACAACAGAGATTGTGGGTCAGGAGACTGAGAAATAGGCAGAACCCCCCCAGACTGTCCATCTCCCAGTCAGAGGTGCAGCGTCAGGAGCAGGCGCATGTCTGTATATCGCACGGGGGGAGGGAGATTGTTGATGACAGGTTGCAGTGCAGTGGTCTGTATATCGCACGGGGGGAGGGGGTTGTTGATGACAGGTTGCAGTGCAGTGGTCTGTATATCGCACGGGGGGAGGGGGTTGTTGATGACAGGTTGCAGTGCAGTGGTCTGTATATCGCACGGGGGGAGGGGGTTGTTGATGACAGGTTGCAGTGCAGTGGTCTGTATATCGCACGGGGGGAGGGGGTTGTTGATGACAGGTTGCAGTGCAGTGGTCTGTATATCGCACGGGGGAGGGGGATTGTTGATGACAGGTTGCAGTGCAGTGGTCTGTATATCGCACGGGGGGAGGGGGATTGTTGATGACAGGTTGCAGTGCAGTGGTCTGTATATGGCACGGGGGAGGGGGATTGTTGATGACAGGTTGCAGTGCAGTGGTCTGTATATCGCACGGGGGGAGGGGGTTGTTGATGACAGGTTGCAGTGCAGTGGTCTGTATATCGCACGGGGGGAGGGGGATTGTTGATGACAGGTTGCAGTGCAGTGGTCTGTATATGGCACGGGGGAGGGGGATTGTTGATGACAGGTTGCAGTGCAGTGGTCTGTATATCGCACGGGGGGAGGGGGTTGTTGATGACAGGTTGCAGTGCAGTGGTCTGTATATCGCACGGGGGGAGGGGGATTGTTGATGACAGGTTGCAGTACAGTGGTCTGTATATGGCACGGGGGAGGGGGGTTGTTGATGACAGGTTGCAGTGCAGTGGTCTGTATATGGCACGGGGGAGGGGGGTTGTTGATGACCGGTTGCAGTGCAGTGGTCTGTATATGGCACGGGGGGAGGGGGTTGTTGATGACAGGTTGCAGTGCAGTGGTCTGTATATGGCACGGGGGAGGGGGGTTGTTGATGACAGGTTGCAGTGCAGTGGTCTGTATATGGCACGGGGGAGGGGGGTTGTTGATGACAGGTTGCAGTGCAGTGGTCTGTATATGGCACGGGGGGAGGGGGATGTCGATGACAGGTTGCAGTGCAGTGGTCTGTATATGGCACAGGGGGAGGGGGATTGTTGATGACAGGTTGCCGTGCAGGGGTCTGTATATGGCACGGAGGGAGGGGGGTTGTTGATGACAGGTTGCAGTGCAGGGGTCTGTATATGGCACGGGGGGGAGGGGGTTGTTGATGACAGGTTGCAGTGCAGTGGTCTGTATATGGCACGGGGGTAGGGGGGGTTGTTGATGACAGGTTGCAGTGCAGTGGTCTGTATAATGGCACGGGGGAGGGGGGTTGTTGATGACAGGTTGCAGTGCAGTGGTCTGTATATGGCACGGGGGGAGTGGGGTTGTTGATGACAGGTTGCAGTGCAGTGGTCTGTATATGGCACGGGGGGAGGGGGATGTTGATGACAGGTTGCAGTGCAGTGATCTATATATGGCACAGGGGGAGGGGGATTGTTGATGACAGGTTGCAGTGCAGGGGTCTGTATATTGCACGGGGGGAGGGGGGTTGTTGATGACAGGTTGCAGTGCACGGGTCTGTATATGGCATGGGGGGAGGGGGTTGTTCATGACAGGTTGCAGTGCAGTGGTCTGTATATGGCACGGGGGAGGGGGGTTGTTGATCACAGGTTGCAGTGCAGTGGTCTGCATATGGCACGGGGGGAGGGGGGTTGTTGATGACAGGTTACAGTGCAGTGGTCTGTATATGGCACGGGGGAGGGGGATTGTTGATGACAGGGTGCAGTGCAGTGGTCTGTATATGGCACGGGGGAGGGGGGTTGTTGATGACAGGTTGCAGTGCAGTGGTCTGTATATCGCACGGGGGGAGGGGGGTTGTTGATGACAGGTTGCAGTGCAGTGGTCTGTGTATGGCACGGGGGGAGGGGGGTACTTGATGACAGGTTGCAGTGCAGTGGTCTGTAAATGGCACGGTGGGAGGGGGGTTGTTGATGACAGGTTGCAGTGCAGGGGTCTGTATATGGCACGGGGGGAGGGGGGTTGTTGTATATGGTCTGTATATGGCACGCGGGAGGGGGGTTGTTGATTACAGGTTACAGTGCAGTGGTCTGTATATGGCACGGGGTGAGGGGGGGTTGTTGATGACAGGTTGCAGTGCAGTGGTCTGTATATGGGCCCTCATTCCGAGTTGTTCGCTCGCAAGGCGAATGTAGCAGAGTTACACACGCTAAGCCGCCGCCTACTGGGAGTGAATCTTAGCTTCTTAAAATTGCGACCGACGTACGCGCAATATTGCGATTACAAACGAGTTAGCAGTTTCAGAGTAGCTCCAGACTTACTCTGCCTGTGCGATCATTTCAGTGCTTGTCGTTCCTGGTTGACGTCACAAACACACCCAGCGTTCGCCCAGGCACTCCCACCGTTTCCCCGGCCACTCCTGCGTTTTTTCCGGAAACGGTAGCGTTTTCAGCCACACGCCCCTGAAATGCCGTGTATCCGCCCAGTAACACCCATTTCCTGTCAATCACATTACGATCGCCGGAGCGAAGAAAAAGCCGTGAGTAAAAATACTTTCTTCATAGTAAAGTTACTTGGCGCAGTCGCAGTGCGAACATTGCGCATGCGTACTAAGCGGATTTTCACTGCGATGCGATGAAAAATACCGAGCGAACAACTCGGAATGAGGGCCATGGCACGGGGGGAGGGGGATTGTTGATGACAGGTTGCAGTGCAGTGGTCTGTATATATTGCACGGGGGGAGGGGGGGTTGTTGACAGGTTGCAGTGCAGTGTTCTGTATATGGCACGGGGGGAGGGGGGGTTGTTGATGACAGGTTGCAGTGCAGTGGTCTGTTTATTGGCATGGGGGGAGGGGGATTGTCGATGACAGGTTGCAGTGCAGTGGTCTGTATATGGCACGGGGGGAGGGGGGGTTGTTGATGACAGGTTGCAGTGCAGTGGTCTGTATATGGCACGGGGGGAGGGGGGGTTGTTGACAGGTTGCAGTGCAGTGTTCTGTATATGGCACGGGGGTAGGGGGGGTTGTTGATGACAGGTTGCAGTGCAGTGGTCTGTATATGGCACGGGGGGAGGGGGATGTTGATGACAGGTTGCAGTGCAGTGGTCTGTATATGGCACAGGGGGATTGTTGATGTCAGGTTGCAGTGCAGGGGTCTGTATATTGCTCGGGGGGGAGGGGGGTTGTTGATAACAGGTTGCAGTGCAGGGGTCTGTATATGGCACGGGGGGAGGGGGTTGTTCATGACAGGTTGCAGTGCAGTGGTCTGTATATGGCACGGGGGGAGGGGGGTTGTTTATGACAGGTTGCAGTGCAGTGATCTGTATATGGCACGGGGGGAGGGGGGTTGTTGATGACAGGTTGCAGTGCAGTGGTCTGTATATGGCACGGGGGAGGGGGGTTGTTGATGACAGGTTGCAGTGCAGTGGTCTGTATATGGCACGGGGGGAGGGGGATTGTTGATGACAGGTTGCAGTGAAGTGGTCTGTATATGGCACCGGGGAGGGGGGGTTGTTGATGACAGGTTGCAGTGCAGTGGTCTTTATATCGCACGGGGGGAGGGGGGTTGTTGATGGCAGGTTGCAGTGCAGTGGTCTGTATATGGCCCGGGGGAGGGGGGTTGTTGATGACAGGTTGCAGTGCAGTGGTCTGTATATGGCACGGGGGAGGGGGGTTGTTGATGACAGGTTGCAGTGCAGTGGTCTGTATATGGCACGGGGGGAGGGGGATGTCGATGACAGGTTGCAGTGCAGTGGTCTGTATATGGCACAGGGGGAGGGGGATTGTTGATGACAGGTTGCAGTGCAGGGGTCTGTATATAGCACGGGGGGAGGGGGGTTGTTGATGACAGGTTGCAGTGCAGTGGTCTGTATATGGCACGGGGGGAGGGGGATGTCGATGACAGGTTGCAGTGCAGTGGTCTGTATATGGCACAGGGGTTGGGGGATTGTTGATGACAGGTTGCAGTGCAGGGGTCTGTATATGGCACGGGGGGAGGGGGTTGTTGATGACAGGTTGCAGTGCAGTGGTCTGTTTATTGGCATGGGGGGAGGGGGATTGTCGATGACAGGTTGCAGTGCAGTGGTCTGTATATGGCACGGGGGGAGGGGGGGTTGTTGATGACAGGTTGCAGTGCAGTGGTCTGTATATGGCACGGGGGGAGGGGGGGTTGTTGACAGGTTGCAGTGCAGTGTTCTGTATATGGCACGGGGGTAGGGGGGGTTGTTGATGACAGGTTGCAGTGCAGTGGTCTGTATATGGCACGGGGGGAGGGGGATGTTGATGACAGGTTGCAGTGCAGTGGTCTGTATATGGCACAGGGGGATTGTTGATGTCAGGTTGCAGTGCAGGGGTCTGTATATTGCTCGGGGGGGAGGGGGGTTGTTGATAACAGGTTGCAGTGCAGGGGTCTGTATATGGCACGGGGGGAGGGGGTTGTTCATGACAGGTTGCAGTGCAGTGGTCTGTATATGGCACGGGGGGAGGGGGGTTGTTTATGACAGGTTGCAGTGCAGTGGTCTGTATATGGCACGGGGGGAGGGGGGGTTGTTGATGACAGGTTGCAGTGCAGTGATCTGTATATGGCACGGGGGGAGGGGGGTTGTTGATGACAGGTTGCAGTGCAGTGGTCTGTATATGGCACGGGGGAGGGGGGTTGTTGATGACAGGTTGCAGTGCAGTGGTCTGTATATGGCACGGGGGGAGGGGGATTGTTGATGACAGGTTGCAGTGAAGTGGTCTGTATATGGCACCGGGGAGGGGGGGTTGTTGATGACAGGTTGCAGTGCAGTGGTCTTTATATCGCACGGGGGGAGGGGGGTTGTTGATGGCAGGTTGCAGTGCAGTGGTCTGTATATGGCCCGGGGGAGGGGGGTTGTTGATGACAGGTTGCAGTGCAGTGGTCTGTATATGGCACGGGGGAGGGGGGTTGTTGATGACAGGTTGCAGTGCAGTGGTCTGTATATGGCACGGGGGGAGGGGGATGTCGATGACAGGTTGCAGTGCAGTGGTCTGTATATGGCACAGGGGTTGGGGGATTGTTGATGACAGGTTGCAGTGCAGGGGTCTGTATATGGCACGGGGGGAGGGGGTTGTTGATGACAGGTTGCAGTGCAGTGGTCTGTATATGGCACGAGGGGAGGGGGGGTTGTTGATGACAGGTTGCAGTGCAGTGGTCTGTATATGGCACGGGGGAGGGGGGTTGTTGATGACAGGTTGCAGTGCAGTGGTCTGTATATGGCACGGGGGGAGGGGGGTTGTTGATGACAGGTTGCAGTGCAGTGGTCTGTATATGGCACGGGGGGAGGGGGATGTTGATGACAGGTTGCAGTGCAGTGATCTGTATATGGCACAGGGGGAGGGGGATTGTTGATGACAGGTTGCAGTGCAGGGGTCTGTATATTGCACGGGGGGAGGGGGGTTGTTGATGACAGGTTGCAGTGCAGGGGTCTGTATATGGCATGGGGGGAGGGGGTTGTTCATGACAGGTTGCAGTGCAGTGGTCTGTATATGGCACGGGGGGAGGGGGGTTGTTGATCACAGGTTGCAGTGCAGTGGTCTGTATATGGCACGGGGGGAGGGGGTTGTTGATGACAGGTTGCAGTGCAGTGGTCTGTATATGGCACGGGGGAGGGGGATTGTTGATGACAGGGTGCAGTGTTGTGGTCTGTATATGGCACGGGGGAGGGGGGTTGTTGATGACAGGTTGCAGTGCAGTGGTCTGTATATCGCACGGGGGGAGGGGGGTTGTTGATGACAGGTTGCAGTGCAGTGGTCTGTGTATGGCACGGGGGGAGGGGGGTTGTTGATGACAGGTTGCAGTGCAGGGGTCTGTATATGGCACGGGGGGAGGGGGGTTGTTGTATATGGTCTGTATATGGCACACGGGAGGGGGGTTGTTGATTACAGGTTACAGTGGGGTTCACTACGGCTGGCCGGCGGTCGGGCTCCCGGCGACCAGCATCCCGGCGCCGGGAGCCCGACCGCCGGCTTACCGACAGCTTGGCGAGCGCAAATGAGCCCCTTGCGGGCTCGCTGCGCTCGCCACGCTACGGGCACGGTGGCGCGCTACGCGCGCCACACTATTTTATTCTCCCTCTATGGGGGTCGTGGACCCCCACGAGGGAAAATAATTGTCGGTATGCCGGCTGTCGGGCTCCCGGCGCCGGTATACTGAGCGCCGGGAGCCCGACCGCCGGCAAACAGAAGACCACCCGTTACAGTGCAGTGGTCTGTATATGGCACGGGGTGAGGGGGGGTTGTTGATGACAGGTTGCAGTGCAGTGGTCTGTATATGGCACGGGGGGAGGGGGATTGTTGATGACAGGTTGCAGTGCAGTGGTCTGTATATATTGCACGGGGGGAGGGGGGGTTGTTGACAGGTTGCAGTGCAGTGTTCTGTATATGGCACGGGGGGAGGGGGTGTTGTTGATGACAGGTTGCAGTGCAGTGGTCTGTTTATTGGCATGGGGGGAGGGGGGGTTGTTGACAGGTTGCAGTGCAGTGTTCTGTATATGGCACGGGGGGAGGGGGGGTTGTTGATGACAGGTTGCAGTGCAGTGGTCTGTATATGGCAAGGGGGGAGGGGGATGTTGATGACAGGTTGCAGTGCAGTGGTCTGTATATGGCACAGTGGGATTGTTGATGTCAGGTTGCAGTGCAGGGGTCTGTATATTGCACGGGGGGAGGTGGGTTGTTGATAACAGGTTGCAGTGCAGGGGTCTGTATATGGCACGGGGGGAGGGGGTTGTTCATGACAGGTTGCAGTGCAGTGGTCTGTATATGGCACGGGGGGAGGGGGGGTGTTTATGACAGGTTGCAGTGCAGTGGTCTGTATATGGCACGGGGGGAGGGGGGGTTGTTGATGACAGGATGCAGTGCAGTGGTCTATATATGGCACGGGGGGAGGGGAGTTGTTGATGACAGGTTGCAGTGCAGTGGTCTGTATATGGCACGGGGGAGGGGGGTTGTTGATGACAGGTTGCAGTGCAGTGGTCTGTATATGGCACGGGTGGAGGGGGATTGTTGATGACAGGTTGCAGTGCAGTGGTCTGTATATGGCACCGGGGAGGGGGGGTTGTTGATGACAGGTTGCAGTGGTCTTTATATCGCACGGGGGGAGGGGGGTTGTTGATGGCAGGTTGCAGTGCAGTGGTCTGTATATGGCCCGGGGGAGGGGGGTACTTGATGACAGATTGCAGTGCAGTGGTCTGTATATGGTACGGGGGGAGGGGGGGTTGTTGATGACAGGTTGCAGTGCAGGGGTCTGTATATGGCACAGGGGGAGGGGGGTTGTTGTATATGGTTTGTATATGGCACGCGGGAGGGGGGTTGTTGATTACAGGTTGCAGTGCAGTGGTCTGTATATGGCACGGGCTGAGGGGGGGTTGTTGATGACAGGTTGCAGTGCAGGGGTCTGTATATGGGGAGGGGGGGTTGTTGATGACAGGTTGCAGTGCAGTGGTCTGTATATGGCACGGGGGGTGGGGGATTGTTGATGACAGGTTGCAGTGCAGTGGTCTGTATATGGCACGGGGGAAGGGGGGTTGTTGATGACAGGTTGCAGTGCAGTGGTCTGTATATGGCACGGGGGGGAGGGGGGGTTGTTGATGACAGGTTGCAGTGCAGTGGTCTGTATATGGCACAGTGGGAGGGGGATTGTTGATGACAGGTTGCAGTGCAGGGGTCTGTATATGGCACGGGGGGGAGGGGGGTTGTTGATGACAGGTAGCAGTGCAGGGGTCTGTATATGGCACGGGGGGAGGGGGTTGTTGATGACAGGTTGCAGTGCAGTGGTCTGTATATGGCACGGGGAGGGGGGGTTGTTGATGACAGGTTGCAGTGCAGTGGTCTGTATATCGCACGGGGGGAGGGGGGTTGTTGATGACAGGTTGCAGTGCAGTGGTCTGTATATGGCAAGGGGGGTTGTTGACAGGTTGCAGTGCAGTGTTCTGTATATGGCACGGGGGGAGGGGGGGTTGTTGATGACAGGTTGCAGTGCAGTGGTCTGTATATGGCACGGGGGAGGGGGATGTTGATGACAGGTTGCAGTGCAGGGGTCTGTATATTGCACGGGGGGAGGGGGGTTGTTGATGACAGGTTGCAGTGCAGGGGTCTGTATATGGTACAGGGGGAGGGGGTTGTTCTTGACAGGTTGCAGTGCAGTGGTCTGTATATGGCACGGGTGGAGGGGGGGTTGTTTATGACAGGTTGCAGTGCAGTGGTCTGTATATGGCACGGGGGGAGAGGGGTTGTTGATGACAGGTTGCAGTGCAGTGGTCTGTATATGGCACGGGGGGAGGGGGATGTTGATGACAGGTTGCAGTGCAGTGGTCTGTATATCGCACGGGGGGGGGGGGATTGTTGATGACAGGTTGCAGTGCAGTGGTCTGTATATGGCACGGGGGAGGGGGATTGTTGATGACAGGTTGCAGTGCAGTGGTCTGTATATCGCACGGGGGGAGGGGGTTGTTGATGACAGGTTGCAGTGCAGTGGTCTGTATATCGCACGGGGGGAGGGGGATTGTTGATGACAGGTTGCAGTACAGTGGTCTGTATATGGCACGGGGGAGGGGGGTTGTTGATGACAGGTTGCAGTGCAGTGGTCTGTATATGGCACGGGGGAGGGGGGTTGTTGATGACAGGTTGCAGTGCAGTGGTCTGTATATGGCACGGGGGGAGGGGGTTGTTGATGACAGGTTGCAGTGCAGTGGTCTGTATATGGCACGGGGGAGGGGGGTTGTTGATGACAGGATGCAGTGCAGTGGTCTGTATATGGCACGGGGGAGGGGGGTTGTTGATGACAGGTTGCAGTGCAGTGGTCTGAATATGGCACGGGGGGAGGGGGATGTCGATGACAGGTTGCAGTGCAGTGGTCTGTATATGGCACAGGGGGAGGGGGACTGTTGATGACTGGTTGCAGTGCAGGGGTCTGTATATGGCACGGAGGGAGGGGGGTTGTTGATGACAGGTTGCAGTGCAGGGGTCTGTATATGGCACGGGGGGAGGGGGTTGTTGATGACAGGTTGCAGTGCAGTGGTCTGTATATGGCACGGGGGGAGGGGGATGTCGATGACAGGTTGCAGTGCAGTGGTCTGTATATGGCACAGGGGTTGGGGGATTGTTGATGACAGGTTGCAGTGCAGGGGTCTGTATATGGCACGGGGGGAGGGGGTTGTTGATGACAGGTTGCAGTGCAGTGGTCTGTATATGGCACGAGGGGAGGGGGGGTTGTTGATGACAGGTTGCAGTGCAGTGGTCTGTATATGGCACGGGGGAGGGGGGTTGTTGTTGACAGGTTGCAGTGCAGTGGTCTGTATATGGCACGGGGGGAGGGGGGTTGTTGATGACAGGTTGCAGTGCAGTAATCTGTATATGGCACGGGGGGAGGGGGATGTTGATGACAGGTTGCAGTGCAGTGATCTGTATATGGCACAGGGGGAGGGGGATTGTTGATGACAGGTTGCAGTGCAGGGGTCTGTATATTGCA